>NW_028270139.1:175272399-175591774 GCF_037043375.1 Chiloscyllium plagiosum | reverse complement strand
AATACAGGCACATGGGACTGGTAATGGTGGGCAAGTTGGAGCGAAGGGTCTGCTTCCGTGCTGTGTTATTCTGTGACACTATGAGTATTCCCCGTGCTGCTCCTGCATGACCTCATGTACTCTTCATGGGCTCTGGAGTCGATGTTGAGGATTCATAGGGCAAATCCCTCTTGATTGTATCCCAGTTTGTTACCCCCTCTGCTGGGTCTGTCCTGCCAGTGGGACAGGGCATATCCAGGGATGGTGATGGTGGGGTCTGGGACATTGTCTGTAAGGTATGATTCTATCTCAGCTGTTGCTCTCCCAGTTTTGGTGTTAGTGAGGGGGGCTTTGCAGGGTCAGCAGGGCTGTTTCTGCTGCTGTCTTTTCTGGTGCCTGGGTCGATGCCAGGTGATCTATCGGTTTCATTTCTTTGTTGAGACTTCACACTGATTGGTTCAAGCAAAGGGCTTGCTCGGCCATTTCACAGGGTGGCTAAGAGTCAGTCCCATTACTGTGGGTCTGGAGTCACATGGAGGCCAGACCAGGTGAGGATGGCAGATTTCCTTCCCCTAAGGACACCAGTGAACCAGTTGGGTTTTTCTGACAATTGCCTGTGGTTTCACAGTCATCACAAGACTCTTTGTTCCAGATTGAATATCTGCCCTGGTGGGATTTGAACCCATGTCCCCAGTCCGTTTGGCTGTGGCTCACTGTGGATGACCAATTTGGTGACATTATCACTGCGCCACCACCTTCCCTTTATCTTAGGCTGGGGATAAATGCAGATTGACTTGACTCCATGACCTGCTTCCTCAGTTTACATGACAAGGAGCTCTTCAAACTGCTTGACTATGAACTGGTATGTTGCTCCAAGTCAGCACTCACCTCATGTGTTTCCGGGAGGTGAAGGTGACTCCATTAAACCTTTCTGAATCTGCTTTGTGCTGGAGAAGCTTGTCCTTTGGAGTGCCCAGCAATGGGCTCAGGGTGTTGATGTTCCCTTTGTACTGGGTTAGGATCAGTAACAAATCGCCACAAACATTCTCTCACAGCCCAGGGAAGCAAATCCAACTTGGCCCAGCTAACGACAGTGGACAATTGGGGAGAAGGAACATTGAACACAGAACAATACAGCTCAGCAACAGGCCCTTCGGCCCACCATGTCTGTGATGGACATGACACGATTCTGAATCAATCCCATCTGTCTGTACTTGGGCTGTTCATGAGTCGATGGAAATGCCTCTGAAATGTTGCTATCATATCTGCTTCTGCAACCTCCCCTCACAGCACGTACCAGACACATACCATCCTTTGATATCCTTCCTCACTCTCCATAACTCCACCAATTTTTGTGTCATCTGCAAACTTACTAACCAGAATGTGCATCCAAATCATTGAAATAAATTAGAAACAACAGATATCCCAGCACTGATCCTTGTAGAACATCCCTGGAGGGAGATCTCCAGTCAGAAAAACACCCTTCCATTATTAAACTCTGCTTTCTATGGCCTAGCTGGTTTAGTATCCAACTTACCAAAATACCATGGATTCAAAAGACCCAAGAACAGTACAGCACAGGAAAAGACCCTTCGGTCCACCAAGACTGTACTGGCACATGATGCCTGTCTAAATTAAAAACCTTTTGCCTCTACAGAGTCTGCATCTCTCTATTTCCTGCCTGTCAAGGTAACTCTGAAAATATTGCTATTCTATCCGCCTCGACCATCTCCTCTGGCAGTACATTTCAGGCAGTTACCTCCCTCCGTACATAGAACACCACTGGGTCACAGATCCTTAGTCAAACACCTTTCCACCACTACTGTCTGTTTTCTATGACCAAGTCAGTTCTGTTTCCATCCAGTTCTGAGGAAGGAGCATTGGACCAGAAATGTTAACTCTGATTTCTTTTCACTGATCGTGCCAGACAAGATCCACCCTGCAGGAAGCCATGCTGACTATCCCTAATACCTTCATTCTTTTCCAAATGTGCATAAGTCCTGAACCTGAGAATCTTCTCCAATAATTTCCCTGCCACTGACGTGGAGCTCACCGCTCAATAATTTCCTGGGCTATCCCTGTTGCCTTTCTTGAACAAAGGACCTTGCCTGGGCTAAAGAGGATACAAAGAATTTTATCAAGACCCCAGCAACCCCCTCCCTCTCCTCCCTCAGTATCCTGCATAGATCTCATCGGGAGAAAGTGAGGACTGCAGATGCTGGAGATCAGAGTTGAAGAGTGTGGTGCTGGAAAAGCACAGTAGGTCAGGCAGCATCCGATGAGCAGGAGAAGCCACGTTTCGGGTACAAACCTTCCTGATGAAGGGTTTTTGCCCAAAACGGTGACTCTCCTGCTCTTCAGATGCTGCTTGACTGGCTGTGCTTTTCCAGCACCACACTCATCAACCTAGATCCCATCTGGCCCTGGGGACTTATCTACCTTAATTTTTTTCAACTCCAGATCTCCTCCTTAATATTGACCTGCCCTAGAGGACCAACATCCCCTTCCCTAATCTTGCCATCATCCATATCCTTGTCCTCGGTGAATCCCAATGCGAAGTATTCATTAAGACCACACTCACTTCCTCCAGCTCCACACATAAATCTCCAATTTGTCCTTGACTGGGCCTATCCTTTCCCTAGTTACCCTCCTGCTTCTTAGATACATATAAAATGCCTTAAGATTCTCTTTATTCCGACTTGCCAAGGGCATTTCCTGGTCCTGAGTAGCTTTCCTCATTTCTTTTTAAAGTTCCTTTCTGCTTTATTTATCCTGCTGAAGTGCCTTGTTTAATTTCCATTTCCTAAACCTACGTATGCTTCATGGTGCAGGAAGCTCAGTTGGAGCAGGCGTGGTGTTGAACAGCAGAAAAAGACACAGCAGGGAGAATGTGCCAATGGGAAAGAGCACAGGAACTGAAATGATTACCTGGGACCTCGACCATGGGCCCACTGTCAAGACTGCCACCGAGCCCTGGGTTTTCACAGAATGGAGGAGCCCAGCCCATATCACAGTGACAGCGATTGTAATTGTTACAAACCTGAAACAAAATCCACAACAACAAAACCTCTTCAGCAACATTAAGTCGGTTTGCAGAATAACAAACAGTGACAAACTTTCGAAAAAGTGAAACGAGATCTCTAGGAAAATGATCAGAGGATTGGTCAGATGGATCGATCAGTGGCAAATGGAATTCAATCGGGATAATTATGGGACGATGCACTCGTGCTGGTCATACAAGGCAAGGGAATCCAAGATGAACGTTAGGAGCCTGGGAAGCACTGGGAATCAGACAGACCTTGGTGGACATGTTCACTGGTCTCTTAAGGTATCAGGACAGCTGGATAAAATGGTTAAGAAGCCAACTTGCCTTGACTAGTCGAGGCATAGTGTTTAAGAGCAGGGAGGTCATGCTGTCAGACTATAAAAGGTTGGTTAGGCCCCAGCGAGTGTATTGTGTGCAATCCACATTACAGGAGGGATGCGGTTACACTGGTGTGATGGTTCTGTGCTGTATCTCCGACAGAGGGCTGTTGTCACAGTGGGGCCAAGGCTAGAGTGGGGCTGGAAAAGCACAGCAGTTCAGGCAACATCCGAGGAACAGGAAAATCACAGTGGGGCTCGAATAACTCCTTCAGAAAGGCAGTTGGTAAACAGCTTAGAGTTTTTCCTGGATGCTTCTTTTTAAACTAAAGAATCAGGAGTGGGCAGAGCCAGGGCTCACACAGACTCAGGAAGGATTTTCGTCTTGCTTTTAGTTAGTGAGACGGTTTCTGCTGACTGCTGAGCAAAAGCCTTGGGTTTTCTGCGAGAATGAGATCTCAGACAGTGAGGCTTCCTGTTAAAAACCAAAAGGGGCAGATTATTTTCTTCTTCTGGACTGGACAGAGACAGCATGTGGAAATCCAAACTGCTTTGCTGAGGTGTCTTGGAAAAGGATGTGTTTATGGGATGCTGCCGAGATCAGAATAGTTGGTGATTAGTGGTGAAATAACACACATTCTTGTTAAATATTTCAATAGAGTGACTATTGTGCAAAGTCTTCTTTTTACTGTAATTTAACTGTGTTGTAAGAATAAAGTCAGGGTATAGGCTTTCTCTGAGGAAAACAACACGAGTCTGTCCAATCTCTCTCCATATCTGAAAGTCTCGAGGCTGAGTACCATCCTGGTAAATCTCCTCTGCACCTTCTGCAGTGTTAGAGACCGGGTCAGACCCTGTAAAAGGATTGTAAGGAGATAGCCGAGACCCCAACTGTATTCTTCTGAAGAAAGAAGAGAGAAATCGATAGGCTTGTGGAAACTATTAACATGAAGGAATATGGAGATAGTGTTGGGAAGTGAGATTGAGAAGATGATCAGCCAAAAAGAGAGGGTTTGAACTTCAGAAAATAAGACTTGGATAGGAAAGTCAGCTTGAAAGGATGGAGCTGAAGGCTTAAGGGAAGTTTAGTGAGGATGAACAAACCCCTGGTAGTCAGAGGCCTAATGAGAAAGTCTTTAAGTATGTTCAAGCATTGCCTAAATTTGATGAGAAGGATGTGGAAGGCTTTTTCATCTCATTTGAATAAATGGCTAAACAAATGCAGTGGCTAGTGGCAACGTGGGTTTTGTTGATCCAAATAAAATGTGTCAGTAGGGCTAGTGAGGTATTTGCATCACTATCAGAAGTGGTATCTGGGAGTATGAGGTGAAAAAAGCCATCTGAAGTGTGAATGAGCTTGTACCATGTATTTGGAAAGGCAAGGACAATTAGAAATAGTCAACATGGCTTTGTTCATGGGAAATCATGTCTCACAAATTTGATTGAGTTTTTTGAAGAAGTAACAAAGAGGATTGATGAGGGCAGAGCAGTGGACGTGATCTATATGGACTTCAGTAAGGCGTTCGACAAGGTTCCCCATGGGAGACTGGTTAGCAAGGTTAGATCTCATGGAATACAGGACTGGATCAAAGGTAGAAGACAGAGGGTGGTCGTGGAGGGTTGTTTTTCAGACTGGAGGCCTGTGACCAGTGGAGTGCCACAAGGATCGGTGCTGGGTCCTCTACTTTTCATCATTTATATAAATGATTTGGATGTGAACATTGGAGATACAGTTATTAAGTTTAGAGATGACACCAAAATTCGACGTGTAGTGGACAGCGAAGAGGGTTACCTCAGATTACAACAGGATCTGGACCAGATGGGCCAATGGGTTGAGAAGTGGCAGATGGAGTTTAATTCAGATAAATGCGAGATGCTGCATTTTGGGAAAGCAAATCTTAGCAGGACTTATACACTTAATGTTAAGGTCCAAGGGAGTGTTGCTGAACAAAGAGACCTTGGAGTGCAGGTTCATAGCCCCTCGATAATGGAGTCGCAGGTAGATAGGAAAGTGAAAAAGGTGTTTGGTATGCTTTCCTTTATTGGTCAGAGTATTGAGTAGGAGTTGGGAGGTCATATTGCGGCTGTACAGGACATTGGTTAGGCCACTGTTGGAATATTGTGTGCAATTCTGGTCTCCTTCCTATCGGAAGGATGTTGTGAAACTTGAAAGGTTTCAGAAAAGATTTACAAGGATGTTGCCAGGGTTGGAAGATTTGCGCTATAGGGTGACGCTGAACAGGCTGGGGCTGTTTTCCCTGGAGTGTCGGAGGCTGAGGGGTGACCTTATAGAAGTTTACAAAATTATGGGATCATGGATAGGATAAATAGACAAAGTCTTTTTCCCTGGGATGAGGCAGTCCAGAACTAGAGGGCATAGGTTTAGGGTGAGAGGGGAAAAAGGACCTTAGGATAAACATTTTCACACAGAGGGTGGTACGTGTATGGAATGAGCTGCCAGAGGATGTGGTGGAGGCTGGTACAATTGCAACATTTAAGAGGCATTTGAATGGGTGTATGAATAGGAAGGCTTTGGAGGGATATGGGCCGGGTGCTGGCAAAAGGAATTAGATTGGGTTGGGATATCTGGTCAGCATGGACGGGTTGGACCGAAGGGTCTGTTTCCGTGCTGTACATCTTTATGCTCTATGATTTCAGACAACATTTCAGGAATCTATGGAGGGACCCTGGTCAAACCTGCATTGAGAAGGATGTATTGCACCTAAATTGGAAGGGGACTAATTTCCTGGCAGGGAAATTTGCTAGGACTGCTCGGGGGGATTTAAACTAGTAAGGTGGGGGGGTGGGACACAGGGAGGTAGTGAGGAAAGAGATCAATCTGTGACTGGTACAGTTGAGAACAGAAGTGAGTCAAACAGTCAGGGCAGGCAAGGACAAGGTAGGACTAATAAATTAAACTGCATTTATTTCAATGCAAGGGGCCTAACAGGGAAGGCAGATGAACTCAGGGCATGGTTAGGAACATGGGACTGGGATATCATAGCAATTACAGAAACATGGCTCAGGGATGGGCAGGACTGGCAGCTTAATGTTCCAGGATATAAATGCTACAGGAAGGATAGAAAGGGAGGCAAGAGAGGAGGGGGAGTGGCATTTTTGATAAGGGATAGCATTACAGCTGTGCTGAGGGAGGATATTCCTGGAAATATCTCCAGGGAAGTTATTTGGGTGGAACTGAGAAATAAGAAAGGGATGATCACCTTATTGGGATTGTATTATAGACCCCCCAATAGTCAGAGGGAAATTGAGAAACAAACTTGTAAGGAGATCTCAGCTATCTGTAAGAACAATAGGGTAGTTATGGTAGGGGATTTTAACTTTCCAAACATCGACTGGGACTGCCATTGTGTTAAAGGTTTACTCAGCGAGTCGTGAGTTCATGGAATGCCCTGCCAGTAGCAGTGGTGGACTCTCCCTCATTATGGGCATTTAAGCGGGCATTGGATAGGCATATGGAGGATAGTGGGCTAGTGTAGGTTAGGTGGGCTTGGATCAGCGCAACATCGAGGGCCGAAGGGCCTGTATTGCGCTGTATTCTTCTATGTTCTATGTTCTATGTTCTATGGAGAGGAATTTGTTAGCTGTGTACAAGACAATTTTCTGATTCAGTATGTGGATGTACCTACTAGAGAAGGTGTAAAACTTGACCTACACTTGGGAAATAAGGCAGAGCAGGTGACTGAGGAGTCAGTGGGGGAGCACTTTGGGTCCTGTGACCATAATTCTATTAGATTCAAAATAGTGGTGGAAAAGGATAGACTAGATCTAAAAGTTGAAGTTCTAAATTGGAGAAAGGCCAATTTTGATGGTATTAGGCAAGAACTTTCGAAAGCTGATTGGGGGCAGATGTTCGCAGGGAAGGGGACGGCTGGAAAATGGGAAGCCTTCAGAAATGAGATAACAAGAATCCAGAGAAAGTATATTCCTGTCAGGGTGAAAGGGAAGGCTGGGAGGTATTGGGAATGCTGGATGACTAAAGAAATTGAGGATTTGGTTAATAAAAAGAAGGAAGCATATGTCAGGTATAGACAGGATAGATCGAGTGAATCCTCAGAAGAGTATAAAGGCAGTAGGAGTATAGTTAAGAGGGAAATCAGGAGGGCAAAACGGGGAAATGGGATAGCTTTGGCAAATAGGGTTAAGGAGAATCCAAAGAGTTTTTACAAATACATTAAGGAGAAAAGGGTAACTAGGGAGAGAATAGGGCTCCTCAAAGATCAGCAAGGCGGCCTTTGTGTGGACCCCAAGGAGATGGGGAGATACTAAACGAGTATTTTGCATCAGTATTTACTGTGGAAAAGGATATGGAAGATATAGACTGTAGGGAAATAGATGGTGACATCTTGCAAAATGTCCAGATCACAGAGGAGGAAGTGCTGGATGTCTTGAAACGGTTAAAGGTGGATAAATCCCCAGGACCTGATCAGGTATACCCTAGAACTCTGTGGGAAGCTAGAGAAGTGATTACTGGGCCTCTTGCTGAGATATTTGTAACATCGATAGTCACAGGTGAGGTGCCGGGAGACTGGAGGTTGGCTAACATGGTGCCACTGTTTAAGAAGGGCGGTAAAGACAAGACAGGGAACGATAGACCGGTGAGCCTGACCTCGGTGGTGGGCAAGTTGTTGGAGGGAATCCTGAGGGACAGGATGTACATGTATTTGGAAAGGCAAGGACTGATTAGGGATAGTCAACATGGCTTTGTGCGTGGGAAATCATGTCTCACAAACTTGATTGGGCTGGGTGCTGGCAGGTGGGACTAGATTGGGTTGGGATATCTGGTCGGCATGGACGGGTTGGACCGAAGGGTCTGTTTCTGTGCTGTATCTCTCTCTGACTATGACTCTATGAGTTTGAAAGGATCAAACAAAGTAATTTTGAGAGGTGGATAAGGGCACATCTTAGAGAGACAATTACTTTGGGAGGAATTCAGAAAATCATTGGAATCCTATGGGCGGCACGGTGGCACAGTGGTTAGCACTGCTGCCTCACAGCGTCTGTAGACCCGGGTTCAATTCCCGCCTCAGGTGACTGACTGTGTGGAGTTTGCACATTCTCCCCGTGTCTGTGTGGGTTTCCTCCGGGTGCTCCGGTTTCCTCCCACAATCCAAAAATGTGCGGGTCAGGTGAATTGGCCATGCTAAATTGCCCGTAGTGTTAGGTTAAAGGGGTAAATGTAGGGGTATGGGTGGGTTGCGCTTCGGCGGGTCGGTGTGGACTTGTTGGGCCGAAGGGCCTGTTTCCACACTGTAAGTAATCTAATCTAATCTAAAATCCCTACAGTGTGGAAACAGGCCCTTCAGCCCAACAAGTCCACACCGGCCCTTTGAATAGTAACCCACCCAGACCCAATCCCTGCTATTCTGCATTTACCCCTTAATCATGCATCTAACCGAGACATCCCTGAACATTACAAACAATTTAGCATGGCCAAGTCACTGAACCTGCACATCTTCAGACTGTGGGAGGACACCAGAGTATCCAAAGGAAACCCACGCAGACACAGGGAGAACGTGCAAACTCCACACAGTCAGTCACTGGAGGCTGGAATGAACCAGGTCCCTGGCACTGTAAGGGAGCAGTGCTAACCACTGAGCCACCGTGCTGCCTGAAGTAGTGAGAACTCATATGGAAGAGCAGAGAGTTAAAACAGCAGGATTCACAGCTGAAGGGGCCGATGATTATGAGCTGGTCCATGAAACACGGTTTGGCTTCCAGAATCAATTTCAATCTCTGAGGGATAGAAATTGGGGCAAAGAGAAATCCTCGCGTGGAAAGGGAAAGGTAGATCTCAGTGAAGATCATAAGGGCAACTTACCACAGAGTAAAAAGGAACTACCTGAAGGGGAAAGAGAAGTTAAAAAGCTCCAGTGTTTTCATTGCAATAAAGTGGCCACATAAAATCACAATGTTAGTGGCGAGGAGGAGCACTGGGAAGCCAGACGTGGGAAGGCAGGATAGGCCTGGGAGACCTGTTGGCATGGTAACAGAAAGCCCAGACAAGGCTAGAAAGCTGCACCAAAATGTCCAAGCTGGTTGGAGGTTGGTTAAGAAGGATATGCCAGATCTGCTTAAAACATACTCCCTGCAAAGGTAAAGTTTATTCACATGGGCTAGGAGTGGCAGGTAAAGAGGTTCCAATATTAAGGGACACATGATCCTCCCAATCTGTGATGCTGAAGGATGAGGAGATATGTCCTCCTGAAGGACTATTGCCAGAAGAGGTACTAGTGATGGGAATTCATGGTGAGAAAAAGTGTAAAGTGAGGTTAGAGTGTCCAGAGAAAAGTGGAGAATTTGTGGTAGGAGTATTGGACACACTCTCAGCTCCAGGATTACAATTTGTCCTTGCTCATGATATAACTGACTGACCTGAAGGAGTGCTGCCTACTGTGGTTGAAAAGCCAGTGGAAACTCAGGCAACGGAAATAACAGAGCACACATCCTGGAATTTGTCCTGACTGTGTAGTTACCAGTTGAAACAGGAGAGATCAAAAAGAACAGATAAGAAAGTTGAGGTGACATTAGCAGAGGCGGTGTTTGATCAGAATGTTGAGACAAACCAGGAGTAGGTCAGGTATGAAGCAGGCATCTTTAACCAAGATGAATTAATGGAGTTGCAGTAGAAAGATGAAAATTTAAAACAGTCATATCAAAAGGTATACAGACTCAGAATCTAAACCTATCCCTGAGTATTATTAGCTTAAAAATGATGTCTTAATCAGGAACTGGAGGCCATCAAATATTCAGGCAGAGGAGAAATGGACAGAAATTCATCAAATTGTTTTGCCAGTGGGTTATACAAAGGAAGTGTTGTGGGTGGCACAGAGGTACCACTTGGAGGTCATTTAGGAGTGAGAAAAACACAGGCTAAAATACAAAGGCATTTTCACTGGCCTGGACCGCACAATGATGTAGTTGAATTTTGCCAGGCGTGTCATACATGTCAGCTAATCGGACAACGACAGACAGTAATAAAACCTGCAGCTTTAATACCTATTCCAGCATTTGAGGAACCTTTCACAACCTTTATACAGCAGAGAGTGGTGGGAGCTGGGCGGCAGTGAAGTCGGAGCGCAAAGCCGGTCGGGAAGGTAAGTGATTGTTATTTGAGTAGGTGTGGTCTAGGCCTCAGGTCCTACACAGTAGGGCCTCCTCTAACCTAAATTAAAAGTCCACAGACTTGCAACAAAACATGGGGGTCGAGGGAAGTGTCTGTTGAGAAAAGAGTGAGGATTTAGCTCAGGAGTCTTCGACAAGGAGGTTGAGAGAAGTGATTAGGCCACAATTGAAGAGGGTGAAGACATGACTGCCATGCTGATTCAGGGTACGGCGTGTATGATGTGGGAGGTCAGGGACTCTGGTGTAGCTGGCTCGTATAACTGTGGAAAGTGTGTGCACGTTCAGCTACTGACAGAGCATATTGCAGCACTGAAGAAAGAACTCTAGGACCTTCGGCTCATCCGAGAGAACAAGATCTTTCTGGACAAGACCTTCAGTGAGGTTATTACACCGACCATACCAGAAGAGAGCAGAAGAGAGCAGACGATGAGGAAGGCAGAGAGGAGACAGGTGCAAGAGACCCCGGGGGAAGTACCTGTCAGGAACAAGTTGAATCTTTTGGAAACAGTAGAGACAGATGACACTGCCAGTCCGCGAGGCGGCCAGGTCTGTCAATCAAATGTTGGCGTGGAGAGAGAGCGGAAGAGTCGGACATCGCACAGAGCCATGGTAATAGGTGACTCCATAGTGAGAGGAACTAAACGGGGTTTCTGTGGCAGCAGGCAGGACTTAAGGATGGTGTGTTGCCTTCCTGGTGCCAGGGTTAAAGACATCACAGACAGAGTGCAGGAAATCCTCAAGGACGAAGGTGAAGAGCCAGAGGTGGTGGTACATGTCGGCACAAATGATGTCGGGAAGAAGAGGAGGAACATACTACAGCGGGACTTCGGAGAACTAGGAAGAAGGCTGAAAAGCAGGACGTCCAGGGTGGTTATCTCCGGTTTGCTTCCAGTTCCTCGGGCTGGAGAGGACTAGGAACAGGGAGATACTGGACTTGAACGTGTGGCTGGGGAACTGGTGCAGGAAGCAAGGATTTAAATTCTTGGATCACTGGGGTATGTTTTGTGGTAAACATGAATTCTACAAGAGAGACGGTTTGCACCTTAATAGGTTAGGGACCAGCATTCTGGCAGGCAGGTTTGCTACTGCAACACAGCTACATTTAAACTAAGTAGCGGGGGGAGGGGATAAACTGGATGTTTAAGAAGGAAATTGGGGAGAAAGTTAGAATAAGGGAAGTCAAGAAAGACAACTGTATCAATGAGGCAGAAAACTCAGAAAGGGATCATGCTGTAAGGTTGAGTGAAATAGGGGTTGATGGGAAGGGTGAGGGCAGTAACAAATTAAAAATACTATACATGAATGCACGAAGCATTAGAAATAAGATGGATGAGCTTGAGGCTCTTTTGGAAATTGGCAGATACGATATTGTGGGGATAACTGAGACGTGGCTTCCAGTGGACAGGGTCTGGGAAATGAATATTCAAGGCTATACGTGCTATCGTAAGGACAGACTGACTGGCAGTGGGGGTGGGGTGGCTATGTTGGTAAGGGATGATATTCAGTCCCTAGCGTGGGGGGACCTAGAATCAGGGGGTGTAGAGTCAGTGTGGATAGAGCTGAGAAATACTAAGGGTAAAAACACCCTCTTGGGAGTTATCTACAGGCCCCCAAACAGTAGTCTGGATGTCGGATGTAAGTTAAATCAGGAGCTGAAATTGGCCTGACACAAAGATATTACTACAGTTGTTATGGAGGATTTCAACATGCAGGTAGACTGGGAGAATCAGGATGTTACTGGACCCCAAGAAAGGGAGTTTGTGGAGTGCCTCCGAGATGGATTCTTAAAACAGCTGGTGCTGGAGCTGACCAGGGAGAAGGGAATTCTGGATCTGGTGTTGTGTAACGAACCAGAATTGGTCAGGGACCTCAAAGTGAAGGAGCCATTGGGAAGTAATGACCATAATACAATAAGCTTCAATCTGCAATTTGAGAGGGAGAGGGTACAATCGGAAGTGACAATATTTCAATTGAATAAGGGGAACTATGGAGCGATGAGGGAGGAGCTGGCCAAAGTACAATGGTGCAATACCTTAGCAGGGATGACAGTGGAGGAACAATGGCAGGTATTTCTGGGTATAATGCAGAAGTTGCAGGATCAGTTCATTCCAAAAAGGAAGAAAGATCCTAAGAGGAGGCAGGGGCAGCCGTGGCTGACGAGGGAAGTTAAGGACCATATAAAGACAAAAGGGAAAAAGTATAACATAGCAAAGATGAGTGGGAAGTCAGAGGACTGGGAAGCCTTTAAAGAAAAACAGAGGATTACTAAGAAAGAAATAGGCAGAAAAAAAATGAGGTACGAAGGTAAACTGGGCAAAAATATAAAGGAGGATAGTAAAAGCTTTTTTTGGTGTGTGAAAGGCAAAAAAATGGTTAAGACTAAAATTGGGCCCTTGAAGACAGAAACAGGGGAATATATTACGGGGAACAAAGAAATGGCAGAAGAGTTGAATTGGTACTTCAGATCTGTGTTCACTGGGGAAGACACAAGCAATCTCCCTGAGGTAACGGTGGCTGAAGGACCTGAACTGAAGGGAATTTATATTTGCCAGGAATTGGTGTTGGAGAGACTGTTAGGTCTGAAGGTTGATAAGTCCCCGGGGCCTGATGGTCTACATTCCAGGGTACTGAAGGAGGTGGCTCGGGAAATCGTGGATGCGTTGGTGATTATTTTCCAGAGTTCGATAGATTCGAGATCAGTTCCTGCGGATTGGAGGGTGGCTAATGTTGTACCACTTTTTAAGAAAGGAGCGAGAGAGAAAGCAGGAAATTATAGACCAGTTAGTCTGACCTCAGTGGTGGGAAAGATGCTGGAGTCTATTATAAAGGATGAAATTACGACACATTTGGATAGTAGTAACAGGATAGGTCAGAGTCAGCATGGAGTTATGAAGGGGAAATCATGCTTGACTAATCTTCTGGAATTTTTTGAGGATGTAACTCTGAAGATGGACGAGGGAGATCCAGTAGATGTAGTGTACTGGACTTTCAGAAAGCTTTTGATAAAGTCCCACATAGGAGGTTAGTGAGCAAAATTAGGGTGCATGGTATTGGGGGCAAACTTGGATTGAAAGTTGGTTGTCTGACAGGAAACAAAGAGTAGTGATAAACGGCTCCATTTCGGAATGGCAGGCAGGGACCAGTGGGGTACCGCAGGGATCAGTGCTGGGACCACAGCTTTTTACAATATATATTAATGATATAGAAGATGGTATTAGTAATAACATTAGCAAATTTGCTGATGATACTAAGCTGGGTGGCAGGGTGAAATGTGAGGAGGATGTTAGGAGATTACAGGGTGACCTGGACAGGTTAGGTGAGTGGTCAGATGTATGGCAGATGCAGTTTAATGTGGATAAATGTATGGTTATCCACTTTGGTGGCAAGAACAGGAAGGCAGATTACTACCTCAATGGAATCAATTTAGGTAAAAGGGCAGTACAAAGAGATCTGGGTGTTCTTGTACACCAGTCAATGAAGGTAAGCATGCAGGTACAGCAGGTAGTGAAGAAGGCTAATAGCATGCTGGCTTTCATAATAAGAGGGATTGAGTATAGAAGCAAAGAGGTGCTTCTGCAGCTGCACAGGGCCCTGGTGAGACTGCACCTGGAGTACTGTGTGCAGTTCTGGTCTCCAAATTTGAGGAAAGACATTCTGGCTATTGAGGGAGTGCAGTGGAGGTTCACAAGGTCAATTCCTGGAATGGCGGGACTATCTTACGCTGAAAGATTGGAGCGACTGGGCTTGTATACCCTTGAGTTTAGAAGACTGAGAGGGGATCTGATTGAGACATATACGATTATGAAAGGATTGGACACTCTGGAGGCAGGAAACATGTTTCCGCTGATGGGTGAGTGCCGAACCAGAGGACACAGCTTAAAAATATGGGGTAGACCATTTAGGACAGAGCTCAGGAGAAACTTCTTCACCCAGAGAGTGGTGGCTGTGTGGAATGCTCTGCCCCAGAGGGCAGTGGAGGCCCACTCTCTGGATTCATATAAGAAAGAGTTGGATAGAGCTCTCAAAGATAGTGGAATCAAGGGTTATGGAGATAAGGCAGGAACAGGATACTGTTTAGGAATGATCAGCCATGATGATATTGAATGGTGGTGCTGGCTCGAAGGGCAGAATGGCCTACTCCTGCACCTACTGTCTTTGTCTACTATCTATTGAGTCTTAATTGATTGTGTAGGTCCCCTATCTCAACCAAAAGGTGAAGTACAGTATTTGTTCACAATCATGGCTGTGTCCAGTGTAATTCCAGAGGCCATTCCATTACACAGCATCACAGCTAAAAAGCTTGTTGAGGAATTATTCAGACTTTTCCCTCGATATGGACTACCAAGGGAGATACCGTTAGATCAAGGGTCAAACTATTTAAAGAAGTTATGGACAGCTAAGGAATAAAACAATTTAAATCAACTGCGTACCATCCAGAATCGGCGAGAGTATGAGAAAGGTGGCATCGAACATGATCCCCATGTTGAGGGCTTATAGACAGGATTATCCAGCTGATCGGGAGAAGGGAATTCTGTTTGTACCTTTTGCGATCTGAGATGCACCAAATGAATTGACTAAATGCAGTCCATTTGAATCAGGTTTTGTTCATGAAATGAGAGGACTGTTAAAATTGATTAAGGAGAAATTAATAAGTCAGAACTCAGAGATTTGGACTGCATGTCAAATTTTAGAGAATGATTAAATAGAGCTGGAGAGTTGGATGGACAGCATTTAAAAGTATCACAGCATACAATGAAACAGGAAACAGACAAGAAATCAAAATTCACAACTTTGCAATTGGGGATAAGGTATTGGTGTTACTTCCAGTAACAGGTGAACCTTTACAAGCAAGGTTTAGTGGACCTTATCAAATCGAGAGGAATTGAGTGAGGGCAAACTACCTGATAAGGACTCCAGACAGGAAGAAATCTCAGAGTGTGTCTTGTGAATATGCTCAAAAGGTATTTTGATAGGGAAGGAAAGCAAGAGGAGAAGGTGTTAATGATCACAGCACAGAAGGAAGAACCAAGCTCAGAGGATTCTAAATTGGACATTCCTCAAATCAGATTGGTTAATGAGGAAATCCATGATGTAGAGATAGGAGATGCTGTTCCAATTAAGCAACATCCTTATCAGCATAACCCTCTGAAGTTGGCACAGGTTCAGAAGGAGAGAGAGCGCATGCTCCAAGATGGTATAACCGAAGCGATGGAGCTCACCCATAGCCATGGTGCCAAAGCCAGATGGTACCCAATGGTTATGTGTGGACTATCAGAAAGTCAATGCCATTACAAAGACTGATGCATATTCGACTCGGTGTTTGGAAGACTGTGTTGAATAGGTGGGACAAGCAACTTCCACTTCTAAATTAACTTGCTCAGACAGTACCTCTGTCAGAGAGAGCAAAGGCAATTCCTGCTTTCATAACACCAAATGGACTATGTCAGTCCAAAGTCATGCCATTAGGGATGAAAAACACTCCAGCCACATTTCAGAGACAGACTAATAAGGTCATTGCTGGATTTCCCAACTGTGTGGTGTATATTGATGGCCTGGTGATTTTTAGTCACTCATGGGAGGAACATCTCCAGCATTTATCAGACTTGTTCGATTGACTTCGGGAGGCAGGCTTGGTAGTAAACCTGTTGAAAAGTGAACTTGCTAAAGCCCAGGTCACCTTCCTGGGGCCACGTTATTAGACTTGGAGAAACAGGCCCACGAGATGCAAACACAAAGGTAATTGGGGAGTTTCCGACACCATCGACAATAAGAGCAGTATGATGGTTCCTGGGATTGAATGGATTTTACCGAAGGTTTGGACTGAATTTGAGCAGTGTGTCAGCTCCATTCACTGAATTGCTAAAGAAAGGCAAGACATTTCAGTGGATAGTGGTCTGTTCACCTGCAAGCTGTGCTAACCACTGCCTTGGTATTAGGCCCACCGGATTATGCAAAGCCCTTCAAGGTGCCAGTGATGTGGGTGTCAGTGAGGTGCTCCTGCCGGAGGATGACGGGAAGATAGAAAGACATATCGAGGATTTCTGCAGGAAATTGAACGTGCATCAGCAGAAATACTCGACAGTTGAGAAGGAGACTTTGAGGTTGATGCTGGCATTTCAATGTTTATCTTACCAGTAACGTATCTGAGGAGAAAGTGAGGTCTGCAGATGCTGGAGATCAGAGCTGGAAATGTGTTGCTGGAAAAGCGCAGCAGGTCAGGCAGCATCCAGGGAACAGGAGAATCGACGTTTCGGGCATAAGCCCTTCTTCAGGAATCCTGAAGAAGGGCTTATGCATCAATTCTCCTGTTCCCTGGATGCTGCCTGACCTGCTGTGCTTTTCCAGCAACACATTTCCAGTAATGTATCTGACACAATCATATACACAGATGATAACCCAGTGAAGTTTGTGGAGAAATGTAAGGACAGGAATGCCAGACTGTTTAAATGGAGTTTGTTGTTGCAGCCATTCCATTTAAAAATTGTGCAAGTGGCAGGATGAGAAAATGGGATTGCCGATGCATTGCTGAGACTTGAATGGTGTTTGGTTGGGGGGGGGGGGGGGGGCTACCACAGACTGAATCTGAATGTAGTTGTACATGTTTGCATGTTTACAGTCAATGGAATGTATATTCCTCATTCCTAATGAAGGGCTTATGCCCAAAACATCGACTCTCCTGCTCCTTGGATGCTGCCTGACTTGCTGTGCTTTTCCAGCAGCACACTCTCGACTCTGAACTCCAGGGGATTTATCCATCCTTCTGTTTTTCAAAATTTTCAGCACATCTTCCTTCCTAAATCAACCTATTTCAGTATATAAACCTGTCTCATGCTGTCCTCAGAAACATCAGGTCCCTCTCAGTAGTGAATACTGAAGCAAAGCATTAATTAAGGACCTCCCCAACTTCCTCCAACTCCAGGCACAAGTTCCCTCCACTATCCCTGATCATCCCTATCCTCTCACTGGCCATCCTCTTGTTCCTCACGTGTAGAGTGCCTTGGGGTTTTCCTTAACCCTAGCCGCTAAAGCTTTCTCATGCCTCCTCCTAGATCTCCTTAGTCCATTCTTCAGTTCCTTCCTGGCTGCCTTGTAACCCTCTAGAGCCCTGTCTGATCCCTGCCTCCTCAACCATAAGTAAGCTTCCTTCTTCCTCTTGACTTGATGTTCCACATCCCTTGTCACCCAAGGTTCCTTCACCCTACCATCCCTTCCTTGGCTCAGTGGGACAAACCCATCCAGCTCTATCAGCAAATGCTCCCTAAACAACCTCCACATTTCTGTTGTGCATTTTCCTGAGAACATCTGTTCCCTGTTTAGGCGCCCCAGTTCCTGCCTAATAGCATTGTAATTCCCCCCTCCCCAATTAAAAACTTTACCATATCACCTGCTCCTACCCCTCTCCATGAGTATAGTAAAGGTCAGGGAGCTATTATCACTGTCACCAAAGTGCTCTCCCACAGAGAGATCTGACACCTGACCTGGTTCGTTGCCAATCACCAAATCCAATATGGCCTCCCCTCTCGTTGGCCGATCTATATACTGAGTCAGGAACCCTTCCTGGACTCACCTGACAAAATCTACTCCATCCAAACTATTTGAACTAAGTAGGTTCCAATCAATATTT
This sequence comes from Chiloscyllium plagiosum, assembly GCF_037043375.1. Taxonomy (NCBI): domain Eukaryota; kingdom Metazoa; phylum Chordata; class Chondrichthyes; order Orectolobiformes; family Hemiscylliidae; genus Chiloscyllium; species Chiloscyllium plagiosum. The sequence continues at coordinate 175,573,665 of NW_028270139.1, read as the reverse complement.
GGGAAGTTAAAGTCACCCATGACAACAACCCTGTTACCTCTTCACCCTTCCAAAACCTACCTCCCAATCTGCTCCTCTGTGTCTCTGTTGCTATTGGAGCATCTGTAGAAAACTCCCAATAAAGTAACTGCTCCTTTCCTGTTTCTGACTTCCACCCAACTGACTCTGTAGACAAACCCTCCTCAATAACCTCCCTTTCTGCAGCTGTGATACTATCCCTGATGAAAAATGCCACTCTTCCACCTCTTTTACCTTCTCCCCTATTCCTTTTGAGACATCTAAACCTTGGAATATCCAACAACCATTCCTGCTCCTGTGATATCCAAGTCTCCGTAATGGCCACAACATCATAGTTTCAAGTACTGATCCATGCTCTCAGTTCATCATCCTTATTCCTGACACTTCTTATCTTAAAGTAGACACACTTCAACCCATCACACTGACTGCACCTTTGCCCTATCAACTGTCTATCCCTCCTCACAGACTCACTGTATCTGGCTGTTCACTACCTACTCCATCATCTGATCCATAGCTCAGATTCCCACCAACTCCGCCAAAGGGGCATTGAGTTAAAGGACAGGCAAATTATGCTGCAGCTTGAAAGAACTTTAGTTGGGCCACACTTGGAATATTGTGTACAGTTCTGGTCACCACACTCCCAGAAGGATGTGGATGCTGTGGGGAGGGTACAGAAAAGGTTTACCAAGCTATTGCCTGGTCTGGGAGATTTTAACTATGAAGGAAGTTTGGACAGACAGGGCTTGTTTTCATTGGAACACAGGAGGTTGAGGAGCAACCTGACAGAGGTTTATAAGATTGCGAATGGCATGGATACAGTGGGAAGTATGAGGTATTTTCCAAGGGTGGAGGGGTCAATTACGAGGGGACACAGGTTCAAGTTGCGAGGGGGAAAGTTTAAAAGAGATGTGTGAGGCATATCTTTCACACAAAGGCCAGTCAGTGTTTGGAACACGGTGCTGGAGGAAGGGGAAGCAGACACAATAGCAGCATTCATGTGGACAAATACAGGAATAGGAAGGGAATAGAGGGATATGGATCCTGTAAGAGAAGTCCGTTTTAGTATGGAAGGGCAAAATTGGCTGTCACAGGTTTGGAGGGCCGAAGGGCCTGTTCCTGTGTTGTGTAGTTCTTTGTATTAGAAACTCATCTGGACTCACTATGTAAACACATTGGCTACAAGAGTAGGTCAAAGGCTAGGAATACTGCAGCAAGTAACTCACCTCCTGACTCCCGAAAGCCTGTCCATCATCGAAAAGACTCCTGATGAAATGCCTATGCCTGAAACATCCATTTTCCTGCTCTTCAGATGCTGCCTGACCTGCTGTGCTTTTCCAGCACCACATCTACAATCTCCACCATCATCTACAAGTCACAAGTCAGGAGGGTGATGGAATACTCCTCACTTGCCTGGATGGGTGCAGCTCCAACAACACTCAAGAAGCTTGACACCATCCAGGACTAAACAGCCCGATGATTGGCACTACCTCCACAATCACCCACTCCCTCCTCTGCTGATGCTCAGTAGCAGCATCAGTATCTTGTGCACTATCCACAAGATGCACTGCAGAAATTCAGCAAAGATCCTCCGAAACCACCTTCCAAACCCAATGACCACTTCCATGCAGAAGGACAGTGACAGCAGATACATGGGAACACCATCCCCTTTGTGTCTCCCTCCAAGCTGCTCACTGTCCTGACTTGGAATTACATCACTGTTGCTTCACTGTCACTGGGTCAAAATCCCGGAATTCCCTCCTGAAGGGCATTGTGGGTCAACCTACAGCAACTGACTGCAGCAGGCAGGTCACCACCAGCTTCTCAAGGGGCAACTAGGGATGGGTAATAAATACTGGCCCAGACCATATCCTCCAAGTGAGTAAAAAGAAATATGGGAGGTGTGGGTGATAGCACCATCAGAACAGACACAATAGGTACTGAGAAACTGGCAGAATTGACAACAGGAAGCAGGGTGTGAGGAGGTAGGTGAGGTGGTTCTGAATTGAATATTAATGCATCCTCTGGTGGAATGACCATGCTAAATTGCCACGTAGGTAATGTGGCAGGGATGTGTCAGTTAGTGCGATGAAATGTGGTAAATGCAGGGTTATGGGGATAGTGTGAGGGTCTGGGTCTGGGAGGGATGATCTTTGGAGGGTCGGTACAGGCTCAATGGGCCAAATGGTTTTTTTCCCAAATTCTATGATTCGATGACTCTGTCCCCACAACAAAGGCAGAGAAGTCTCGGGAAGAAGTGAAGAGAAATGGACCAGTGAGTTGGAGGAATGGGTGAAAATTAGGAACAAAGGTCCGTCCAATGTCCTCTGTGTTAATGAGAATAGGGCCAGTTTCTTCTTTAACTCCATTTGCTGGACAGGAACATCTGCTTTTGATAAATACCAATAGCATTGTGTTTGATAACATGTCATGCTGTAGTTGAGAAGGAGACTACCTCCTCACTGAAAATGTGGTGAAACCCCACAGCACTTCCCCACACGTTCCCAACTCATCACCAAAGAGCTGCCTCCAGGAACAGAGTTGAGGAAGAAACTTCATAACATCATGAGACCACATTGTGCAGCCAATGAATCCATCAGGACTGAAAAGTGAGAAGAGTTTCATACCCCTCTGAAGTTACATTTCCTTTCACACCGTTTTACACCAAACAGTATTGTCCTTACACATTTCCCATCCTGGCAGGCCTGGAAATGACAGAAAAGAAGGTTATTGTTGTCACCGTATCCATGGAAACCATTTGTCAATATCAGCAGTCAGGAGCAGAGGGGTTTGTGTCTAAATCTGTTAGGAATCGGTGGGTTTCAGAAGGAAGCAGAACCCTTCTAGATCTGATGCTCGTGTGAGAGCAGGAACACGGCAGAGGGCTGACAAATTGTTAATGGCACATCCTTTGGGTGGGCAGACATTCAAATGGGAGAATTAAAAAGGAATGTGGGACAAAGGGACAGGACAGTGCAGGCCTGGATACTCTTCCCTGCAGCTGGGAATGGGAATCCCCAAGGCTGGGCTGCTATAGCTCATAACTGCTTTTATTACCACACCATCCCTCATTCTTTACTTGCTGTCATTGAGAAATATGAAATCCCTCTGGATATACAATCCCTGTAGGTAACGAGGCATAACCAGGAAGAGAAGCTGGTCCTGGAGATTATTCAGCTCCAGTGAGAGAGATAAGAATGAGACAGGGTCCATGGGAGAAGAGCCATTCAGCATTTGTTGCTCCATTTCTGTTTGTCAGCAGCAGCAGTAGCGCGAAGGGTGGGAGCTCAGACCAGGGGCCTGCGGGAGCGGTGAGACACTGATTTGAGCTTTTATATTTGAAGTCAGAGAGCAGAGGTTTCTGCGAAAGGAGGGACGTCTTATTTTAATTTCCATCCAGCTACATAAGTCAGTGTTTTCTCAACCTGAGACCCTCCCCTCCTCTAACCTTAAAGACCAGGGACATTTCAGGTAAGTGTCTCTTTTTTACTTTGTGACTAGGAGACTAGCAGGGATGGTAGTGCAGGCAGAGCAATGTTCCTCCTGCAGGATGTTTGAGGTGAGGGACACCATTAGTGTCCCATCCAAGTACATCTGCAGGAAGTGCACCCAACTCTCGCTCCTCCAAGACCGTGTTAGGGAGCTGGAGCGGGAGCTGGATGAACTTCGGATCATTCAGGAGGCAGAGGCTGTGATAGATAGGAGTTACAGGGAAGTAGTTACTCCGAGGCACGAAGAAAGCTGGGTGACTGTTCGAAAGGGGGAAAAAACATCAGTGGAGGGATCCCCTGTGGTCGTTCCCCTGAAAAACATGTATACCGTTTTGGATACTGTTGAGGGGGACGACTGACCAGGGCTATGCAGTGGGGCCCAGGTCTCTGGCACAGAATCAGGATTTCAGGGTCACAGGAGTGTGATGGTAGACAGCAAGCTGGTTTGAAGTGTGTCTACTTCAACGCCAGGTTTATCCGGAATAAGGTGGGTGAGCTTGCAGCATGGATAGGTACCTGGGACTTCGATGTTGTGGCCATTTCGGAGACATGGATAGAGCAGGGTGAGGAATGGATGTTGCAGGTTCCAGGGTTTAGGTCTTTCACTAAGAATGAGGTAAGGCGACAAAAGAGGGGGAGGTGTGGCCTTGTTAGTCAAGGACAGTATAACGGTGGCTGACAGAACTTTTGACGAGGACTCGTCTACTGAGGTATTGTGGGCGGAGGTTAGAAACAGGAGGAGAGGTCACACTGCTTGGAGTTTTTATCAGCCTCCGCAGAGTTCCAGGGAGGTGGGAGAGAGGATTGGGATAGCGATTCTGGGTCTGAGTGAGAGGAACAGGGTGGTCATTATGGGGGACTTTATCTTCCCCAACACTGACTGGAAATGCTATAACTCCAGTATGTCAGATGGGTCAGTTTTTGTCCAATGTGTACAGGAGGGTTTCCTGACACAGGATGTCGAAGGGCCGACAAGGGGGGAGGCCACACTGGGTCTGGGGCTTGGGAATGACCCAGGCCAGGTGTTTGATTTAGTTGTAGGTGAGCACTTTGGAGAGAGTGACCATAATTCAATTACATTTAGTTTAGCGATGGAAAGTACATGCCTCAGGTCAAGAGTTATCGATGGGACAAGGGCAATTATAATGCGATGAGGCAAGAATTAGGATGCATAGAATGGGGGAGCAAAATGCAGGGGATGGGGACAATGGAAATGTGGAGCTGGTTTCAGGAACAGATATTGCGTGTCCTTGATAGGTCTGTCCCTGTCAGGCAGGGAGGAGGTGATAAGGTAAGGGAACCGTGGGTTACTACAGAAATTGCATCTCTTGTTAAGCAGAAGAAGGAGGCTTGTGTGTTGATGAGACAAGATGGTTCAGATGAGGCGATGGAGAGTTACAGATCAGCGAGGAAGGATTTAAAGAGAGAGTTAAGAAAAGCAAAGAGAGGACACGAGCAGCCTTTAGCAAATAGAATAAAGGAGAACCCTAAAGCTTTCTATAGGTATGTGAGGGATAAAAGGATGATTAGGGTAGGAATAGGGCCAGTCAAAGACAGGAGTGGGAAGCTGTGTGTGGACCCTGCAGTACTCTACCACGGGGATTAGTGTGGGCTTCCTGATTGTTTGTGATATTCATAAGTAAGGGAAATGAGAATGTGAAGGGAATGCTAAGTAAGTTTGTGGATGATGTGCAGATTGGCCAGGAAGTTGGCAGTGAGGAGGAAGGTGTAGGTTACAGGAGGGTAGAAATGGATTGGTCAGACGGGCAGATCAGTGGCAGAAGGATTTAACCCTGATAACTCTGAGATGATCCACTTTGGGAGAAGGAACAAGACAAGGGAAGACTCAATGAATGGCAGGATACCAGGAAACTCAGAGCGACAGAGTGACCTTGGGGAGCTTTTCCACACACCCCTGAAGGTGGTAGGACAGGTTAACAGGATCATTAAGAAGGCATGCGGAGTGCTTGCCTTTAAGGTATAGATGATAAGAGTAGGGAGGAGATGTTGGTGAGGCCACAGCTGGAGGACTGTCTGTGGTTCTGGTCCCCACACTATAGGAAGGATGGGATTGTACTGGAGGGGATGCAGAGGAGATTCACCAGGATGGGGCCTGGGATGGAGCATTTCAGTCATGAAGGGAGGCTGGCTAAGCTCGGGGTGATTCCTTTGGAACAGAGAAGGTTGGAGGGAGGGGCTCCTGATAGAGGTCGATAAGATTATGAGGGGCATGGACAGTGTGGATAGGAAGTAGCTGTTCCCTGTCAAGAACAAAGGGACATGATTTGAAAGTAAAAGGCAGGAGGTTTAGAGGGGATTTAAGGAAAGAGGTTTTCACCCAGAGGGTGGTAGAGATATGGAATGCAGTGTCTGCGAGGGTAATTGAGATGTGAAGTCTACCAGTCTTGAAGAAGAACTGGTAGATGGGCTGAAGAACCTCTTCAGTCCTGTTTCATTCTATTTGGGTGGCACGGTGGCTCAGTGGTTAGCACTAATGCCTCACAGCGCCATGGACCTGCCTTGGGCGACTGTCTGTGTGGAGGTTGCACATTCTTCCCGTGTCCATGTGGGTTTCCTCCGGGTGCTCCAGTTTCCTCCCACAATCCAAAGATGTGCAGGTCAGGTGAATTGGTCATGCTAAATTGCCCGTAGTGTTCGGTGCATTAGATTAGATTCCCTACAGTGTGGAAGCAGGCCCTTCGACCCAACAAGTCCACACTGACCCTCTGAAGAGTGGCCCATTTCGCTCTGACTATTGCACCTAACACTATGGACAATTTAGCATGGCCAATTCACCCGCTCTACACATCTTTTGGATGTCAGGGTTAAGTGTAGGGTTGGGGAATGGGTCTGGGTGGGCTACTCTTCGGAGGTTCAGTGTGGACTTGTTGGGCTGAAGGGCCTGTTTCCATACTGTAGGGAATCTAATCTACGTTTACCTTGCCTCTGGCACACTTGACTCCGACTCGAAGACGCTCCGAAATTCGGAAATCTGGCATGGAAACATGGGCTGCTTTGCAATGATAAGTTGTACCCATCACAGTAACTTCTACTGTTTTCACATGTGTATTATCCAGCAGAGGTGGAACATCTTCTCCACCCTTACACTGAATTTTCCCACATTTGACATCCCTGTAGGAGAGACACAAAGAATTATTTACTTCTTACATTCTGCCAGGTGTGGAAAGCTCAGTGCTGGTTATCTGGACACTGCCAGCTGAGGTGATTAAAACATACAAGATCCAGCAAGAAATTAGACAGCCAGAGGATACTGGAACTCGTTAAAGAGTCTGGAACATGAGGGCCTTATTCTCAGGAAAAGAGAATGATCCTTTCGAACAGGGATGAGGAGATACTTATAAACCTAAAGGGTTCGGAATCTCCTGTATTGTTGTTACTGCCCAGTACCAGCCTTTGGGATATCTGCAAAGGGCTGGAGAGGAACTTGCAATGGGAGGGGGAGGATCCAGCCATCATAGTCCCACATCCATCAAAGTTTCACCTCCACTTCCACACATGTCATTTATTGTATCCGTTGCTCCCGATACAGTCTCCCCGACGCTGGGGAGACCGGACACCTTCTCGGAACATCTCCGGGACAACCGCACCAACCAACCCCATCGCCCCGTGGCCCAACATTTCAACTCCCCCTCCCGCTCTGCCGAGGACATGGAGGTCCTGGGCCTCCTTCACCGCCGCTCCCTCACCACCCAACACCTGGAGGAAGAACGTCTCATCTTCAACCCCAGGGCATCAATGTGGACTTCACCAGTTTCCTCATTTCTCCTCCTCCCCATCTTACCCCAGTTCCAAACTTCCAGCTCAGCACTGTCCTCATGACCTGTGCTACCTGCCAATCTCCCTTCCCACCTATCCGCTCCATCCTCCTCTCCGACCTATCACCTTTACCCCCACCTATTGCACTCTTAGCTATGCTGTCACCATCCACAACCCTCCTCCTGCATTTATCTCTCCAGCCCCTGAGGTTCCCAGCCTCATTCCTGATGAAGGGCTCCAGCCTGAAACGTCGATTTTCCTGCTCTCTGGATGTGGCCTGACCTGCTGTGCTTTTCCAGCACCACTCTAATCTAGCCATCATAGCCCATCAGGGAGGTGATGGCTTCATGAGATTGTCACTGGACTGTTAAAGCAACATCAAGGTCATGTTCTGGGGACCTGGGTTTGAATCCCACCACAGCAGATGCTGGAATTTAAATTCAATTAAAAAGTAATCTGGCATTCAGAATTTAATGATGACCATTAATCCATTGTCATTTGTTGGAAAACTCCATCTGGTTCACTAACATCCTTCACAACAGGAAATCTGTCATCCTTACCTGGTTCAGACAACAAAACTGCAGATGCTGGATTCCAAAGTAGACAAGCAGGAGGCTGAACGAACACAGCAAGCCAGGCAGAAACCAGTGCTGAAGAAGGGTTCCACCTGAAACGTTAACTTCTCCACACCCTGATGCTACCTGGCCTGCTATGTTCTTCCCATCTCCTGCTTGTCGTCCTTACTTGGTCTGGCCAAATGTGATCCCAGACCCATAGCAATATGGTTGACTCTTGACTGCCCTCTGGGTAATTAGGGATGGGCAATATCTGCTGGCCTGGACAGTGATGCCCATATCCTGTGAATAAATGAAAAAAAAACTACTTCCTGCCTGTGGGTCAACCTACAGCACATGCACTGCAGTGGTTCAAAAAGAGACAGCTCACCTCCATCATCTTAAGGGGGATGAGGGATGGGCGATAAATGCTGGTATGGCCAGCGAGCCCATGTCCCATGGCTGAATAAGAAAATTGTGAGGACAAAGAAGGACATTTTGCACTGTCAGTTTTATGACTTAGTGTCAAATTAACCAGCAGAACTTCCAAGGTCATTATTGCTGTTTTATGATCGGGGCCATGTACAAACTAGTTGAAGGCAGGTCAGTTGAGAGAGATGCTGGTGTGCCTGTGGGAGCAGTGGGTTCTGGTTGTGTACTGGGGAAACAGTCCCAATAGGACAGTGTCAATGCTGAGCTCGAGTCTGAGTCATATCGAAACGTGGGAGCTTGGTGCAGCTCTGCAAACACAGGAACGTTACTGAAGAGCAAGCGCCCATTTCTGAAGGTTGGTCACTCAGAAGTTAGCTGAGTGGGGAAGAAGGGGCCTGTTTGTGTTTGATATTATCCTGCCACCAACTTGTTGTGTAAGAATGAGTGTTTGCTCCACCACAGGGAAAGGAGCAGTTCTCAAACAGAGAGTGACCAAACCCGTGTGCCATTACAGCCAAGAGACTGCGAGGAGGCTTCTGTCTATTTTCCATTCACACTCGTGATGTGTTGCTCCTGTACTATGTGACACACCATCGAAGCTCCAATTGTTCCTAGTGACAACATGTGCAGGAAGTGTGTACTGCTGCAGTGTTTGGGTAACTGCGTTTCAAAGCTGGACGTGCATCTGAATTCACAGTGGATGCTGAGCAAGTCACTGAGAGCACATTCAGACATTAGAAAGATCGACATTAACAAGATAGACATTAGCGAGATCGACATTAGCGAGATCGACATTAACGAGATCGACATTAACAAGATCGACATTAGCGAGATCGACATTAGCGAGATCGACATTAACGAGATCGACATTAACAAGATCGACACTAGCGAGATCGACATTAGCGAGATCGACATTAGAAAGATAGACATTAACAAGATCGACATTAGCCAGATCGACATTAGAAAGATAGACATTAACAAGATCGACATTAGCCAGATCGACATTAGCGAGATCGACATTAACAAGATCGACATTAGCGAGATCGACATTAGCGAGATCGACATTAGAAAGATAGACATTAGCGAGAGCGACATTAGCGAGATCGACATTAGAAAGATAGACATTAGCGAGACAGACATTAGCGAGATCGACATTAGAAAGATAGACATTAGCGAGATCGACATTAGCGAGATCGACATTAGCGAGATCGACATTAGAAAGATAGACATTAGCGAGATAGACATTAGCGAGATCGACATTAGCGAGATAGACATTAACAAGATCGACATTAGAAAGATAGACATTAGCGAGATCGACATTAGCGAGATAGACATTAACAAGATCGACATAAGAAAGATAGACATTGACAAGATCGACATTAGCGAGATCGACATTAGCGAGATCGACGTTAGAGAGATTGACGTTAGCGAGATCGACATTAGCGAGATCGACATTAGCAAGATTGACATTAGCGAGATCGACATTAGCAAGATCGACATTAACGAGATCGACATTAACGAGATCGACATTAGCGAGATCGACATTAGCGAGATCGACAATAGCAAGATAGACATTAGTGAGATCGACATTAGCAAGATCGACATTAGCGAGATCGACATTGACAAGATCGAAATTAGTGAGATCGACATTAGCGAGATCGACATTAGCGAGATCGACATTAGCGATATCAACATTAGAAAAATCGACATTAGCGAGATCGACATTAGCGAGATCAACATTAGCGAGATCGACATTAACAAGATAGACATTAGTGAGATAGACATTAACAAGATCGACATTAACGATATCGACATTAGCGAGATCAACATTAGCGAGATCGACATTAACAAGATCGACACTAGCGAGATCGACTTTAGCGAGATCGACATTGACAAGATCGACATTAGCAAGATAGACATTAGCGAGATCGACATTAGCTAGATCGACATTAACAAGATAGACATTAGCGAGATCGACATTAGCGAGATCGACATTAACAAGATAGACATGAGCGAGATCGACATTAGCGAGATAGACATTAACAAGATCGACATTAGAAAGATAGACATTAGCGAGATAGACATTAGCGAGATCGACATTAGCGATATCGACATTAGAAAAATCGACATTAGCGAGATCGACATTAGCGAGATCGACATTAGCGAGATCGACATTAACAAGATAGACATTAGTGAGATAGACATTAACAAGATCGACATTAACGATATCGACATTAGCGAGATCGACATTAGCGAGATCGACATTAACAAGATCGACACTAGCGAGATCGACTTTAGCGAGATCGACATTAACAAGATAGACATTAACAAGATAGACATTAGTGAGATCGACATTAACAAGATTGACATTAGCGAGATCGACATTAACAAGATAGACATTAACAAGATCGACATTAGTGAGATCGACATTAGCGAGATCAACATTAGCGAGATCGACATTAGTGAGATCGACATTAGTGAGATCGACATTAGCGAGGTCGACATTAACAAGATCGACATTAGCGAGATTGACATTAGCGAGATTGACATTAACAAGATAGACATTAGTGAGATCGACATTAACAAGATTGACATTAGCGAGATCGACATTAACAAGATAGACATTAACAAGATCGACATTAGCGAGATCGACATTAGCAAGAGAGACATTCGCGAGATCGACATTAACGAGATCGACATTAGCGAGATCGACATTAACAAGATCGACATTAGCGAGATCGACATTAGCAAGATAGACATTAGCGAGATCGAAATTAACAAGGTCGACATTAACGAGATCGACATTTGCGAGATCGACATTAGCGAGATAGACATTAGCGAAATCGACATTAGCGAGATCGACGTTAGCGAGATCGACATTAGCGACATCGACATTAGCGAGATCGACTTTAGCGAGATCGACATTAACGAGATCGACATTTGCGAGATCGACATTAGCGAGATCGACATTAGCGAGATCAACTTTAGCGAGATCGACATTAGCGAGATCGACATTAACAAGATCGACATTAGCGAGATCGACATTAGCGAGATCGACATTAACAAGATCGACATTAGCGAGATCGACCTTAGTGAGATCGACATTAGCGAGATCGACATTAGCAAGATAGACATTAGCGAGATCGACATTAGCTAGATCGACATTAACAAGATAGACATTAGCGAGATCGACATTAGCGAGATCGACATTAACAAGATAGACATGAGCGAGATCGACATTAGCGAGATAGACATTAACAAGATCGACATTAGAAAGATAGACATTAGCGAGATAGACATTAGCGAGATCGACATTAGCGATATCGACATTAGAAAAATCGACATTAGCGAGATCGACATTAGCGAGATCGACATTAGCGAGATCGACATTAACAAGATAGACATTAGTGAGATAGACATTAACAAGATCGACATTAACGATATCGACATTAGCGAGATCGACATTAGCGAGATCGACATTAACAAGATCGACACTAGCGAGATCGACTTTAGCGAGATCGACATTGACAAGATCGACATTAGCAAGATAGACATTAGCGAGATCGACATTAGCTAGATCGACATTAACAAGATAGACATTAGCGAGATCGACATTAGCGAGATCGACATTAACAAGATAGACATTAGCGAGATCGACATTAGCGAGATCGACATTAGCGAGATCGACATTAGCGAGATCGACATTAGCAAGATCGACATTAGCAAGTTCAACATTAGCTAGATCGACATTAGGGAGATCGACATTAACAAGATAGACATTAGCGAGATCGACATTAACAAGATCGACATTAGCAAGATCGACATTAGCGAGATCGACATTAGCGAGATCGACATTAACAAGATTGACATTAGCGAGATCGACATTAGCGAGATCGACATTAGCGAGATTGACATTAACAAGATCGACATTAGCGAGATCGACATTAACAAGATCGACATTAGCGAGATCGACATTAGCGAGATCGACATTAACAAGATCGACATTAGCGAGATCGACATTAGCGAGATCAACATTAACAAGATCGACATTAGCGAGATCGACATTGACAAGATAGACATTAACAAGATCGACATTAGCAAGATAGACATTAGCGAAATCGACATTGACAAGATCGACATTATCGAGATCGACATTAGCGAGATCGACATTAGCGAGATCGACATTAGCGAGATCGACATTGACAAGATCGACATTAGCGAGATCGACATTAGCGAGATCGACATTAGTGAGATCGACATTAGCGAGATCGACATTGACAAGATAGACATTAGCGAGATCGACATTAACAAGATCGACATTAGCGAGATCGACATTAGCGAGATCGACATTACCAAGTTCGACATTAGCAATTTCAACATTAGCGAGATCGACATGAGCGAGATCGACATGAACAAGATAGACATTAGCGAGATCGACATTAGCGAGATCGACATTAACAAGATCGACATTAGCAAGATTGACATTAACGAGATTGACATTAGCGAGATCGACATTAGGCGATCGACATTAGCGAGATCGACATTAACAAGATCGACATTAGCGAGATCGACATTAGCGAGATCGACATTAGCGAGATCGACAATAACAAGATAGACATTAGCGAGATCGACATTAGCGAGATCGACATTAGCGAGATCGACATTACCGAGATCGACGTTAGCGAGACTGACATTAACAAGATCGACATTAGTGAGATCGACATTAGCGAGATCAACATTAGCGAGATCGACATTAGTGAGATCGACATTAGTGAGATCGACATTAGCGAGGTCGACATTAACAAGATCGACATTAGCGAGATTGACATTAGCGAGATAGACATTAGTGAGATCGACATTAACAAGATTGACATTAGCGAGATCGACATTAACAAGATAGACATTAACAAGATCGACATTAGCGAGATCGACATTAGCAAGAGAGACATTCGCGAGATCGACATTAACGAGATCGACATTAGCGAGATCGACATTAACAAGATCGACATTAGCGAGATCGACATTAGCAAGATAGACATTAGCGAGATCGAAATTAACAAGGTCGACATTAACGAGATCGACATTTGCGAGATCGACATTAGCGAGATAGACATTAGCGAAATCGACATTAGCGAGATCGACGTTAGCGAGATCGACATTAGCGACATCGACATTAGCGAGATCGACTTTAGCGAGATCGACATTAACGAGATCGACATTTGCGAGATCGACATTAGCGAGATCGACATTAGCGAGATCAACTTTAGCGAGATCGACATTAGCGAGATCGACATTAACAAGATCGACATTAGCGAGATCGACATTAGCGAGATCGACATTAACAAGATCGACATTAGCGAGATCGACCTTAGTGAGATCGACATTAGCGAGATCGACCTTAGCGAGATCGACATTAGCGAGATCGACATTAACGAGATCGACATTAGCGAGATCGACATTAACAAGATCGACATTAGCGAGATCGTTATTAGCGAGTTCGACATTAACGAGATCGACATTAACAAGGTCGACATTAACGAGATCGACATTAGCGAGATCGACATTAGCGAGATCGACATTAGCGAGATCGACATTAACGAGATCGACATTAGCGAGATCGACATTAGCGAAAACGACATGAGCGAGATCGATATTAGCGAGATCGACATTAGTGAGCTCGACATTAGCGAGTTCGACATTAGCGAGATCGACATTAGCGAGATCGACATTAGCGAGATCGACATTAGCGAGATCGACATTAACGAGATCGACATTAGCGAGATCGACATTAGCGAGATCAACATTAACGAGATCGACATTAGCGAGATCGACATTAACGAGATCAACATTAACGAGATCGACATTCGCGAAATCGACATGAGCGAGATCGATATTAGCGAGATCGACATTAGCGAGATCGACAATAACGAGATCGACATTAGTGAGTTGAAATTAGCGAGATCGACATTAGCGAGATCGACATTAGCGAGATCGACATTAACAAGATCGACATTAGCGAGATCGACATTAGCGAGATCGACATGAGCGAGATCGACATTAGCGAGATCGATATTAACAAGATCGACATTAGCGAGATCGACATTAGCGAGATCAACATTAGCGAGATCGACATTAGCGAGATCGACATTAACGAGATCGACATTAGCGAGATCGACATTAGCGAGATCGACATTAACGAGATCGACATTAGCGAGATCGACAATAACGAGATCAACATTAACGAGATCGACATTCGCGAAATCGACATGAGCGAGATCGATATTAGCGAGATCGACATTAGCGAGATCGACAATAACGAGATCGACATTAGTGAGTTGAAATTAGCGAGATCGACATTAGCGAGATCGACATTAACAAGATCGACATTAGCAAGATCGACATTAGCGAGATCGACATTAGCGAGATCGACATGAACAAGATAGACATTAGCGAGATCGACATTAGCGAGATCGACATTAACAAGATCGACATTAGCGAGATCGACATAAACAAGATAGACATTAGCGAGATCGACATTAGCGAGATCGACATTAACAAGATCGACATTAGCGAGATCGACATTAGCGAGATCGACATTAACGAGATAGACATTAGCGAGATCGACATTAGCGAGATCGACATTAACAAGATCGACATTAGCGAGATCGACATTAGCGAGATCGACATTAGCGAGATCGACATTAACGAGATCGACATTAGCGAGATCGACATTAGCGAGATCGACATTAACAAGATAGACATAAGCGAGATCGACATTAGCGAGATCGACATTAGCAAGATAGACATTAGCGAGATCGACATTAGCGAGATCGACATTAACAAGATCGACATTAGCGAGATCGATATTAGCGAGATCGACATTAGTGAGATCGACATTAACGAGATCGACATTAGCCAGATCGACATTAACGAGATCGACATTAGCGAGATCGACATTAGCGAGATCGACATTAGCAAGATCGACATTAACAAGATAGACATTAGCGAGATCGACATTAGCGAGATCGACATTAGCAAGATAGACATTAGCGAGATTGACATTAGCGAGATTGACATTAGCGAGATCGACATTAACAAGATCGACATTAGCGAGATCGACATAAGCGAGATCGACATTAGCGAGATCGACATAAGCGAGATCGACATTAGCGAGATCGACATTAGTGAGATCGACATTAACGAAATCGACATTAGCGAGATCGACATTAACGAGATCGACATTAGCGAGATCGACATTAGCAAGACAGACATTAGCGAGATCGACATTCGCGCGATCGACATTAACAAGATCGACATTAGCGAGATCGGCATAAGCGAGATCGACATTAGCGAGATCGACATTAGTGAGATCGACATTAGCAAGATCGACATGAGCGAGATCGACATTAACGAGATCGACATTAGCGAGATCGACATTAGCGAGATCAACATTAGCGAGATCGACATTAGCGAGATCGACATTAGCGAGATCGACATTAGCAAGTTCGACATTAGCGAAATCGACATTAGCGAGATCGACATTAGCGAGATCGACATTAGCGAGATCGCCATTAGCGATATAGACATTAGCAAGATCGACATTAGCGAAATCGACATTAGCGAGATCGACATTAGCGAAATCGACATTAGCGAGATCGACATTAGCGAGATCGACATTAGCGAGATCGACATTAGCGAGATCGACATTAGCGAGATTGACATTAACGAGATCGACATTAGCGAGATCGACATCAACAAGGTCGACATTAACGAAGTCGACATTAGCGAGATCGACATTAGCGAGATCGACATTAACAAGATCGACATGAGCGAGATCGACATTAGCGAGATCGACATTAGCGAGATCGACATTAGCGAGATCGACATTAACAAGATCGACATTAGCGAGATCGACATTAGCGAGATCGACATTAGCGAGATCGACATTAACAAAATCGACATTATCGAGATCGACATTAGCGAGATTGACATTAACAAGATCGACATGAGCGAGATCGACATTAGCGAGATCGACATTAGCGAGATCGTCATTAACAAGATAGACATTAGCGAGATCGACATTAGCGAGATCGACATTAACAAGATAGACATTAGCGAGATCGACATTAGCGAGATCGACATTAACAAGATCGACATTAGCGAGATCGACATTAGCAAGATCGACATTAGCGAGATCGACATTAACGAGATCGACATTAGCGAGATCAACATTAGCGAGATCGACATTAACAAGATAGACTTTAGCGAGATCGACATTAGCAAGATAGACACTAGCGAGATCGACATTAGCGAGATCGACATTAACAAGTTCGACATTAGCGAGATCGACATTAGCAAGATCGACATTAGTGGGATCGATATTAACGAGATCGACATTAGCGAGATCGACATTAATGAGATCGACATTAGCGAGATCGACATTAGCGAGATCGACATTAGCATGATCGACATTAACAAGATAGACATTAGCGAGATCGACATTAGCGAGATCGACATTAGCAAGATAGACATTAGCGAGATCGACATTAGCGAGATCGACATTAACGAGATCGACATTAGCGAGATCGACATTAGCGAGATCGACATTAGCGAGATCGACATTAACGAGATCGACATTAACGAGATCGACATTAGCGAGATCGACATTAGCGAGATCGACATTAGCGAGATTGCCATTAGCGATATTGACATTAGCAAGATCGACATTAGCGAAATCGACATTAGCGAGATCGACATTAGCGAGATCGACATTAGCGAGATCGCCATTAGCGATATAGACATTAGTAAGATCGACATTAGCGAAATCGACATTAGCGAGATCGACATTAGCGAGATCGACATTAGCGAGATTGACATTAACGAGATCGACATTAGCGAGATCGACATTAACAAGGTCGACATTAACGAAGTCGACATTAGCGAGATCGACATTAACAAGATCGACATTAACAAGATAGACATTAGCGAGATCGACATTAGCGAGATCGACATTAACAAGATCGACATTAGCGAGATCGACATTAGCGAGATCGACATTAGCGAGATCGACATTTGCGAGATCGACATTAGCGAGATCGACATTAACAAGATCGACATTAGCGAGATCGACATTAGCGAGATCGACATTAGTGAGATCGACATTAGTGAGATCGACATTGACAAGATCGACATTAGCGAGATCGACATTAGCGAGATCGACATTAGCGAGATCGACATTAACGAGATCGGCATTAGCGAGATCGACATTCGCGAGATCGACATTAGCGAGATTGCCATTAGCGATATTGACATTAGCAAGATCGACATTAGCGAAATCGACATTAGCGAGATCGACATTAGCGAGATCGACATTAGCGAGATTGCCATTAGCGATATTGACATTAGCAAGATCGACATTAGCGAAATCGACATTAGCGAGATCGACATTAGCGAGATCGACATTAGCGAGATCGCCATTCGCGATATAGACATTAGCAAGATCGACATTAGCAAGATCGACATTAGCGAAATCGACATTAGCGAGATCGACATTAGCGAGATCGACATTAGCGAGATCGACATTAGCGAGATTGACATTAACGAGATCGACATTAGCGAGATTGACATTAACAAGGTCGTCATTAACGAAGTCGACATTAGCGAGATCGACATTAGCGAGATCGACATTAACAAGATCGACATTAACAAGATAGACATTAGTGAGATCGACATTAGCGAGATCGACATTAGCGAGATCGACATTAACAAGATCGACATTAGCGAGATCGACATTAGCGAGATCGACATTAACAAGATCGACATTAGCGAGATCGACATTAGCGAGATCGACATTAGCGAGATCGACATTAACAAGATCGACATTAGCGAGATCGACATTAGCGAGATCGACATTAACAAGATCGACATTAGCGAGATCGACATTAGCGAGATCAACATTAGCGAGATCGACATTAGCGAGATCGACATTAACAAGATCGACATTAGCGAGATCGACATTAGCGAGATCGACATTAGCGAGATCGACATTAACAAGATCGACATTAGCGAGATCGACTTTAGCGAGATCAACATTAGTGAGATCGACATTAGTGAGATCGACATTAGCGAGATCGACATTAGCGAAATCGACATTAACAAGATAGACATTAGCGAGATCGACATTAGTGAGATAGACATTAGTGAGATCGACATTAGCGAGATCGACATTAGTGAGATAGACATTAGTGCGATCGACATTAGTGAGATCGACATTAGCGAGATCGACATTAGTGAGATAGACATTAGTGAGATCGACATTAGTGAGATTGACATTAGCGAGATCGACATTAGTGAGATAGACATTAGCGAGATCGACATTAGCGAGATCGACATTAGCGAGATCGACATTAGCGAGATCGACATTAGCGAGATCAACATTAGCGAGATCGACATTAACAAGATCGACATAAGTGAGATCGACATGAGCGAGATCGACATTAGCGAGATCGACATTAGCGAGATCGACATTAACAAGATCGACATTAGCGAGATCGACATTAGCGAGATCGACATTAGCGAGATCGACATTAGCGAGATCGAATTTAGCGAGATCAACATTAGTGAGATCGACATTAGTGAGATCGACATTAGCGAAATCGACATTAACAAGATAAACATTAGCGAGATCGACATTAGTGAGATAGACATTAGCGAGATCGACATTAGCGAGATCGACATTAGTGAGATTTACATTGGTGAGATCGACATTAGTAAGATGGACATTAGCGAGATCGACATTAGCGAGATCGACATTAACAAGATCGACATTAACAAGATAGACATGAGTGAGATCGACATTAGCGAGATCGACATTAGCGAGATCGACATTAACAAGATCGACATTAGCGAGATCGACATTAACAAGATCGACATTAGCGAGATCGACATTAGCGAGATCGACATTAGCGTGATCGACATTAACAAGATCGACATTAGCGAGATCGATATTAGCGAGATCGACATTAGCGAGATCGACATTAACAAGATCGACATTAGCGAGATCGACATTAGCGAGATCGACATTAACAAGATCGACATTAGCGAGGTCGACATTAGCGAGATCAACATTAGCGAGATCGACATTAGCGAGATCGACATTAACAAGATCGACATTAGCGAGATCGACATTAGCGAGATCGACATTAGCGAGATCGACATTAGCGAGATCGACATTAACAAGATCGACATTAGCGAGATCGACTTTAGCGAGATCAACATTAGTGAGATCGACATTAGTGAGATCGACATTAGTGAGATCGACATTAACAAGATCGACATTAGCGAGATCGACTTTAGCGAGATCAACATTAGTGAGATCGACATGAGTGAGAGCGACATTAGTGAGATCGACATTAGCGAGATCGACATTTGCGAAATCGTCATTAACAAGATAGACATTAGCGAGATCGACATTAGTGAGATAGACATTAGCGAGATCAACATTAGTGAGATCGACATTAGCGAGATCGACATTAGCGAAATCGACATTAGCGAGATCGACATTAGTGAGATAGACATTAGCGAGATCGACATTAGTGAGATCAACATTAGTGAGATAGACATTAGCGAGATCGACATTAGTGAGATAGACATTAGCGAGATCGACATTAGCGAGATCGACATTAGCGAGATCGACATTAACAAGATCGACATTAGCGAGATCGACATTAGCGAGATCGACATTAGCGAGATCGACATTAGCGAGATCGACATTAACAAGATCGACATGAGCGAGATCGACATTAGCGAGATCGACCTGAGCGAGATCGACATTAGCGAGATCGACATTAGCGAGATCGACTTTAGCGAGATCAACATTAGTGAGATCGACATTAGTGAGATCGACATTAGCGAGATCGACATTAGCGAAATCGACGTTAACAAGATAGACATTAGCGAGATCGACATTAGTGAGATAGACATTAGCGAGATCGACATTAGTGAGATCAACATTAGCGAGATCGACATTAGCGAGATCGACATTAGTGAGATAGACATTAGCGAGATCGACATTAACAAGATCGACATTAGCGAGATCGACATTAGCGAGATCGACATTAACAAGATCGACATTAGCGAGATCGACATTAGCGAGATCGACATTAGCGAGATCGACATTAGCGAGATCGACATAAACAAGATCGACATTAGCGAGATCGACATTAGCGAGATCGACATGAGCGAGATCGACATTAGCGAGATCGACATTAGCGAGATCGACTTTAGCGATATCAACATTAGTGAGATCGACATTAGTGAGATCGACATTAGCGAAATCGACATTAACAAGATAGACATCAGCGAGATCGACATTAGCGAGATAGACATTAGCGAGATCGACATTAGCGAGATCGAAATTCGTGAGATAGACATTAGTGAGATCGACATTAGTAAGATTGACATTAGCGAGATCGACATTAGTGAGATCAACATTAGTAAGATTGACATTAGCGAGATCGACATTAGCGAGATCGACATTAGCGAGATCGACATTAGCGAGATCGACATTAGTAAGATTGACATTAGCGAGATCGACATTAACAAGGTCGACATTAGCGAGATCGACATTAACAAGGTCGACATTAACGAAGTCGACATTAGCGAGATCCACATTAGCGAGATCGACATTAACAAGATCGACATTAGCGAGATCGACATTAGCGAGATCGACATTAACAAGATCGACATTAGCGAGATCGACATTAGCGAGATCGACATTAACAAGATTGACATTAGCAAGATAGACATTAGCGAGATCGACATTAGCGAGATCGACATTAGCGAGATCGACATTAGCGAGATCGACATTAGCGAGATCGACATTAACAAGATCGACATTAGCGAGATCGACATTAGCGAGATCGACATTAACGAGATCGACATTTGCGAGATCGACATTAGCGACATCGACATTAGCGAGATCAACATTAGCGAGATCAACTTTAGCGAGATCGACATGAGCGAGATCGACATTAACAAGATCGACATTAGCGAGATCGACATTAGCGAGATCGACATTAACAAGATCGACATTAGCGAGATCAACATTAGCGAGATCGACATTAACAAGATCGACATTAGCGAGATCAACATTAGCGAGATCAACTTTAGCGAGATAGACATTAGCGAAATCGACATTAGCGAGATCGACGTTAGCGAGATCGACATTAGCGACATCGACATTAGCGAGATCGACTTTAGCGAAATCAACATTAACGAGATCGACATTTGCGAGATCGACATTAGCGACATCGACATTAGCGAGATCAACATTAGCGAGATCAACTTTAGCGAGATCGACATTAGCGAGATCGACATTAACAAGATCGACATTAGCGAGATCGACATTAGCGAGATCGACATTAACAAGATCGACATTAGCGAGATCGACCTTAGTGAGATCGACATTAGCGAGATCGACCTTAGCGAGATCGACATTAGCGAGATCGACATTAACGAGATCGACATTAGCGAGATCGACATTAACAAGATCGACATTAGCGAGATCGTTATTAGCGAGTTCGACATTAACGAGATCGACATTAACAAGGTCGACATTAACGAGATCGACATTAGCGAGATCGACATTAGCGAGATCGACATTAGCGAGATCGACATTAACGAGATCGACATTAGCGAGATCGACATTAGCGAAAACGACATGAGCGAGATCGATATTAGCGAGATCGACATTAGTGAGCTCGACATTAGCGAGTTCGACATTAGCGAGATCGACCTTAGTGAGATCGACATTAGCGAGATCGACATTAGCGAGATCGACATTAGCGAGATCGACATTAACAAGATCGACATTAACAAGATAGACATGAGTGAGATCGACATTAGCGAGATCGACATTAGCGAGATCGACATTAACAAGATCGACATTAACAAGATAGACATGAGTGAGATCGACATTAGCGAGATCGACATTAGCGAGATCGACATTAACAAGATCGACATTAGCGAGATCGACATTAACAAGATCGACATTAGCGAGATCGACATTAGCGAGATCGACATTAGCGTGATCGACATTAACAAGATCGACATTAGCGAGATCGATATTAGCGAGATCGACATTAGCGAGATCGACATTAACAAGATCGACATTAGCGAGATCGACATTAGCGAGATCGACATTAACAAGATCGACATTAGCGAGGTCGACATTAGCGAGATCAACATTAGCGAGATCGACATTAGCGAGATCGACATTAACAAGATCGACATTAGCGAGATCGACATTAGCGAGATCGACATTAGCGAGATCGACATTAGCGAGATCGACATTAACAAGATCGACATTAGCGAGATCGACTTTAGCGAGATCAACATTAGTGAGATCGACATTAGTGAGATCGACATTAGTGAGATCGACATTAACAAGATCGACATTAGCGAGATCGACTTTAGCGAGATCAACATTAGTGAGATCGACATTAGTGAGAGCGACATTAGTGAGATCGACATTAGCGAGATCGACATTTGCGAAATCGTCATTAACAAGATAGACATTAGCGAGATCGACATTAGTGAGATAGACATTAGCGAGATCAACATTAGTGAGATCGACATTAGCGAGATCGACATTAGCGAAATCGACATTAACAAGATAGACATTAGCGAGATCGACATTAGTGAGATAGACATTAGCGAGATCGACATTAGTGAGATCAACATTAGTGAGATAGACATTAGCGAGATCGACATTAGTGAGATAGACATTAGCGAGATCGACATTAGCGAGATCGACATTAGCGAGATCGACATTAACAAGATCGACATTAGCGAGATCGACATTAGCGAGATCGACATTAGCGAGATCGACATTAGCGAGATCGACATTAACAAGATCGACATGAGCGAGATCGACATTAGCGAGATCGACCTGAGCGAGATCGACATTAGCGAGATCGACATTAGCGAGATCGACTTTAGCGAGATCAACATTAGTGAGATCGACATTAGCGAGATCGACATTAGCGAAATCGACGTTAACAAGATAGACATTAGCGAGATCGACATTAGTGAGATAGACATTAGCGAGATCGACATTAGTGAGATCGACATTAGCGAGATCGACATTAGCGAAATCGACATTAACAAGATAGACATTAGCGAGATCGACATTAGTGAGATAGACATTAGCGAGATCGACATTAGTGAGATCAACATTAGTGAGATAGACATTAGCGAGATCGACATTAGTGAGATAGACATTAGCGAGATCGACATTAGCGAGATCGACATTAGCGAGATCGACATTAACAAGATCGACATTAGCGAGATCGACATTAGCGAGATCGACATTAGCGAGATCGACATTAGCGAGATCGACATTAACAAGATCGACATGAGCGAGATCGACATTAGCGAGATCGACCTGAGCGAGATCGACATTAGCGAGATCGACATTAGCGAGATCGACTTTAGCGAGATCAACATTAGTGAGATCGACATTAGCGAGATCGACATTAGCGAAATCGACGTTAACAAGATAGACATTAGCGAGATCGACATTAGTGAGATAGACATTAGCGAGATCGACATTAGTGAGATCAACATTAGCGAGATCGACATTAGCGAGATCGACATTAGTGAGATAGACATTAGCGAGATCGACATTAACAAGATCGACATTAGCGAGATCGACATTAGCGAGATCGACATTAACAAGATCGACATTAGCGAGATCGACATTAGCGAGATCGACATTAGCGAGATCGACATTAGCGAGATCGACATAAACAAGATCGACATTAGCGAGATCGACATTAGCGAGATCGACATGAGCGAGATCGACATTAGCGAGATCGACTTTAGCGATATCAACATTAGTGAGATCGACATTAGTGAGATCGACATTAGCGAAATCGACATTAACAAGATAGACATCAGCGAGATCGACATTAGCGAGATAGACATTAGCGAGATCGACATTAGCGAGATCGAAATTCGTGAGATAGACATTAGTGAGATCGACATTAGTAAGATTGACATTAGCGAGATCGACATTAGTGAGATCAACATTAGTAAGATTGACATTAGCGAGATCGACATTAGCGAGATCGACATTAGCGAGATCGACATTAGCGAGATCGACATTAGTAAGATTGACATTAGCGAGATCGACATTAACAAGGTCGACATTAGCGAGATCGACATTAACAAGGTCGACATTAACGAAGTCGACATTAGCGAGATCCACATTAGCGAGATCGACATTAACAAGATCGACATTAGCGAGATCGACATTAGCGAGATCGACATTAACAAGATCGACATTAGCGAGATCGACATTAACAAGATTGACATTAGCAAGATAGACATTAGCGAGATCGACATTAGCGAGATCGACATTAGCGAGATCGACATTAGCGAGATCGACATTAGCGAGATCGACATTAACAAGATCGACATTAGCGAGATCGACATTAGCGAGATCGACATTAACGAGATCGACATTTGCGAGATCGACATTAGCGACATCGACATTAGCGAGATCAACATTAGCGAGATCAACTTTAGCGAGATCGACATGAGCGAGATCGACATTAACAAGATCGACATTAGCGAGATCGACATTAGCGAGATCGACATTAACAAGATCGACATTAGCGAGATCAACATTAGCGAGATCGACATTAACAAGATCGACATTAGCGAGATCAACATTAGCGAGATCAACTTTAGCGAGATAGACATTAGCGAAATCGACATTAGCGAGATCGACGTTAGCGAGATCGACATTAGCGACATCGACATTAGCGAGATCGACTTTAGCGAAATCAACATTAACGAGATCGACATTTGCGAGATCGACATTAGCGACATCGACATTAGCGAGATCAACATTAGCGAGATCAACTTTAGCGAGATCGACATTAGCGAGATCGACATTAACAAGATCGACATTAGCGAGATCGACATTAGCGAGATCGACATTAACAAGATCGACATTAGCGAGATCGACCTTAGTGAGATCGACATTAGCGAGATCGACCTTAGCGAGATCGACATTAGCGAGATCGACATTAGCGAGATCGACATTAACAAGATCGACATTAGCGAGATCGTTATTAGCGAGTTCGACATTAACGAGATCGACATTAACAAGGTCGACATTAACGAGATCGACATTAGCGAGATCGACATTAGCGAGATCGACATTAGCGAGATCGACATTAACGAGATCGACATTAGCGAGATCGACATTAGCGAAAACGACATGAGCGAGATCGATATTAGCGAGATCGACATTAGTGAGCTCGACATTAGCGAGTTCGACATTAGCGAGATCGACCTTAGTGAGATCGACATTAGCGAGATCGACATTAGCGAGATCGACATTAGCGAGATCGACATTAGCGAGATTGACATTAACGAGATCGACATTAGCGAGATCGACATCAACAAGGTCGACATTAACGAAGTCGACATTAGCGAGATCGACATTAGCGAGATCGACATTAACAAGATCGACATTAACAAGATCGACATTAGCGAGATCGACATTACCGACATCGACATTAACAAGATCGACATGAGCGAGATCGACATTAGCGAGATCGACATTAGCGAGATCGACATTAGCGAGATCGACATTAACAAGATCGACATTAGCGAGATCGACATTAGCGAGATCGACATTAGCGAGATCGACATTAGCGAGATCGACATTAACAAAATCGACATTATCGAGATCGACATTAGCGAGATTGACATTAACAAGATCGACATGAGCGAGATCGACATTAGCGAGATCGACATTAGCGAGATCGTCATTAACAAGATAGACATTAGCGAGATCGACATTAGCGAGATCGACATTAACAAGATAGACATTAGCGAGATCGACATTAGCGAGATCGACATTAACAAGATCGACATTAGCGAGATCGACATTAGCAAGATCGACATTAGCGAGATCGACATTAACGAGATCGACATTAACAAGATAGACTTTAGCGAGATCGACATTAACAAGATAGACTTTAGCGAGATCGACATTAGCAAGATAGACACTAGCGAGATCGACATTGGCGAGATCGACATTAACAAGATCGACATTAGCGAGATCGACATTAGCAAGATCGACATTAGTGGGATCGATATTAACGAGATCGACATTAGCGAGATCGACATTAACGAGATCGACATTAGCGAGATCGACATTAGCGAGATTGACATTAGCATGATCGACATTAACAAGATAGACATTAGCGAGATCGACATTAGCGAGATCGACATTAGCAAGATAGACATTAGCGAGATCGACATTAGCGAGATCGACATTAACGAGATCGACATTAGCGAGATCGACATTAGCGAGATCGACATTAGCGAGATTGCCATTAGCGATATTGACATTAGCAAGATCGACATTAGCGAAATCGACATTAGCGAGATCGACATTAGCGAGATCGACATTAGCGAGATCGCCATTAGCGATATAGACATTAGTAAGATCGACATTAGCGAAATCGACATTAGCGAGATCGACATTAGCGAGATCGACATTAGCGAGATTGACATTAACAAGGTCGACATTAACGAAGTCGACATTAGCGAGATCGACATTAACAAGATCGACATTAACAAGATAGACATTAGCGAGATCGACATTAGCGAGATCGACATTAACAAGATCGACATTAGCGAGATCGACATTAGCGAGAACGACATTAGCGAGATCGACATTTGCGAGATCGACATTAGCGAGATCGACATTAACAAGATCGACATTAGCGAGATCGACATTAGCGAGATCGACATTAGTGAGATCGACATTAGTGAGATCGACATTGACAAGATCGACATTAGCGAGATCGACATTAGCGAGATCGACATTAACGAGATCGACATTAACGAGATCGGCATTAGCGAGATCGTCATTCGCGAGATCGACATTAGCGAGATTGCCATTAGCGATATTGACATTAGCAAGATCGACATTAGCGAAATCGACATTAGCGAGATCGACATTAGCGAGATCGACATTAGCGAGATTGCCATTAGCGATATTGACATTAGCAAGATCGAGATTAGCGAAATCGACATTAGCGAGATCGACATTAGCGAGATCGACATTAGCGAGATCGACATTAGCGAGATCGCCATTCGCGATATAGACATTAGCAAGATCGACATTAGCAAGATCGACATTAGCGAAATCGACATTAGCGAGATCGACATTAGCGAGATCAACATTAGCGAGATCGACATTAGCGAGATTGACATTAACGAGATCGACATTAGCGAGATCGACATTAACAAGGTCGTCATTAACGAAGTCGACATTAGCGAGATCGACATTAGCAAGATCGACATTAACAAGATCGACATTAACAAGATAGACATTAGTGAGATCGACATTAGCGAGATCGACATTAGCGAGATCGCCATTAACAAGATCGACATTAGCGAGATCGACATTAGCGAGATCGACATTAACAAGATCGACATTAGCGAGATCGACATTAGCGAGATCGACATTAGCGAGATCGACATTAACAAGATCGACATTAGCGAGATCGACATTAGCGAGATCGACATTAACAAGATCGACATTAGCGAGATCGACATTAGCGAGATCAACATTAGCGAGATCGACATTAGCGAGATCGACATTAACAAGATCGACATTAGCGAGATCGACATTAGCGAGATCGACATTAGCGAGATCGACATTAAAAAGATCGACATTAGCGAGATCGACTTTAGCGAGATCAACATTAGTGAGATCGACATTAGTGAGATCGACATTAGCGAGATCGACATTAGCGAAATCGACATTAACAAGATAGACATTAGCGAGATCGACATTAGTGAGATAGACATTAGCGAGATCGACATTATCGAGATCGACATTAGTGAGATAGACATTAGTGCGATCGACATTAGTGAGATCGACATTAGCGAGATCGACATTAGTGAGATAGACATTAGTGAGATCGACATTAGTGAGATTGACATTAGCGAGATCGACATTAGTGAGATAGACATTAGCGAGATCGACATTAGCGAGATCGACATTCGCGAGATCGACATTAGCGAGATCGACATTAGCGAGATCAACATTAGCGAGAACGACATTAACAAGATCGACATAAGTGAGATCGACATGAGCGAGATCGACATTAGCGAGATCGACATTAGCGAGATCGACATTAACAAGATCGACATTAGCGAGATCGACATTAGCGAGATCGACATTAGAGAGATCGACATTAGCGAGATCGAATTTAGCGAGATCAACATTAGTGAGATCGACATTAGTGAGATCGACATTAGCGAAATCGACATTAACAAGATAGACATTAGCGAGATCGACATTAGTGAGATAGACATTAGCGAGATCGACATTAGCGAGATCGACATTAGTGAGATAGACATTGGTGAGATCGACATTAGTAAGATGGACATTAGCGAGATCGACATTAGCGAGATCGACATTAACAAGATCGACATTAACAAGATAGACATTAGTGAGATCGACATTAGCGAGATCGACATTAGCGAGATCGACATTAACAAGATCGACATTAGCGAGATCGACATTAACAAGATCGACATTAGCGAGATCGACATTAGCGAGATCGACATTAGCGTGATCGACATTAACAAGATCGACATTAGCGAGATCGATATTAGCGAGATCGACATTAGCGAGATCGACATTAACAAGATCGACATTAGCGAGATCGACATTAGCGAGATCGACATTAACAAGATCGACATTAGCGAGGTCGACATTAGCGAGATCAACATGAGCGAGATCGACATTAGCGAGATCGACATTAACAAGATCGACATTAGCGAGATCGACATTAGCGAGATCGACATTAGCGAGATCGACATTAACAAGATCGACATTAGCGAGATCGACTTTAGCGAGATCAACATTAGTGAGATCGACATTAGTGAGATCGACATTAGTGAGATCGACATTAACAAGATCGACATTAGCGAGATCGACTTTAGCGAGATCAACATTAGTGAGATCGACATTAGTGAGAGCGACATTAGTGAGATCGACATTAGCGAGATCGACATTTGCGAAATCGTCATTAACAAGATAGACATTAGCGAGATCGACATTAGTGAGATAGACATTAGCGAGATCAACATTAGTGAGATCGACATTAGCGAGATCGACATTAGCGAAATCGACATTAACAAGATAGACATTAGCGAGATCGACATTAGTGAGATAGACATTAGCGAGATCGACATTAGTGAGATCAACATTAGTGAGATAGACATTAGCGAGATCGACATTAGTGAGATAGACATTAGCGAGATCGACATTAGTGAGATCGACATTAGCGAGATCGACATTAGCGAGATCAACATTAGCGAGATCGACATTAGCGAGATCGACATTAACAAGATCGACATTAGCGAGATCGACATTAGCGAGATCGACATTAGCGAGATCGACATTAGCGAGATCGACATTAACAAGATCGACATTAGCGAGATCGACCTGAGCGAGATCGACATTAGCGAGATCGACATTAGCGAGATCGACTTTAGCGAGATCAACATTAGTGAGATCGACATTAGTGAGATCGACATTAGCGAGATCGACATTAGCGAAATCGACGTTAACAAGATAGACATTAGCGAGATCGACATTAGTGAGATAGACATTCGCGAGATCGACATTAGTGAGATCAACATTAGCGAGATCGACATTAGTGAGATAGACATTAGCGAGATCGACATTAACAAGATCGACATTAGCGAGATCGACATTAGCGAGATCGACATTAACAAGATCGACATTAGCGAGATCGACATTCGCGAGATCGACATTAGCGAGATCGACATTAGCGAGATCGACATTAGCGAGATCGACATTAACAAGATCGACATTAGCGAGATCGACATTAGCGAGATCGACATGAGCGAGATCGACATTAGCGAGATCGACATTAGCGAGATCGACTTTAGCGAGATCAACATTAGTGAGATCGACATTAGTGAGATCGACATTAGCGAAATCGACATTAACAAGATAGACATCAGCGAGATCGACATTAGCGAGATAGACATTAGCGAGATCGACATTAGCGAGATCGAAATTCGTGAGACAGACATTAGAGAGATCGACAGTAGTAAGATTGACATTAGCGAGATCGACATTAGTGAGATCAACATTAGTAAGATTGACATTAGCGAGATCGACATTAGCGAGATCGACATTAGCGAGATCGACATTAGCGAGATCGACATTAGTAAGATTGACATTAGCGAGATCGACATTAACAAGGTCGACATTAGCGAGATCGACATTAACAAGGTCGACATTAACGAAGTCGACATTAGCGAGATCCACATTAGCGAGATCGACATTAACAAGATCGACATTAGCGAGATCGACATTAGCGAGATCGACATTAACAAGATCGACATTAGCGAGATCGACATTAGCGAGATCGACATTAACAAGATTGACATTAGCAAGATAGACATTAGCGAGATCGACATTAGCGAGATCGACATTAGCGAGATCGACATTAGCGAGATCGACATTAACAAGATCGACATTAGCGAGATCGACATTAGCGAGATCGACATTAACGAGATCGACATTTGCGAGATCGACATTAGCGACCTCGACATTAGCGAGATCAACATTAGCGAGATCAACTTTAGCGAGATCGACATTAGCGAGATCGACATTAGCGAGATCG
This sequence comes from Chiloscyllium plagiosum, assembly GCF_037043375.1. Taxonomy (NCBI): domain Eukaryota; kingdom Metazoa; phylum Chordata; class Chondrichthyes; order Orectolobiformes; family Hemiscylliidae; genus Chiloscyllium; species Chiloscyllium plagiosum. The sequence continues at coordinate 175,542,633 of NW_028270139.1, read as the reverse complement.
ACATTAGCGAGATCGACATTAGCGAGATCGACATTAACAAGATCGACATTAGCGAGATCAACATTAGCGAGATCAACTTTAGCGAGATCGACATTAGCGAGATCGACATTAACAAGATCGACATTAGCGAGATCGACATTAGCGAGATCGACATTAACAAGATCGACATTAGCGAGATCGACATTAGCGAGATCGACATTAACAAGATCGACATTAGCGAGATCAACATTAGCGAGATCAACTTTAGCGAGATAGACATTAGCGAAATCGACATTAGCGAGATCGACGTTAGCGAGATCGACATTAGCGACATCGACATTAGCGAGATCGACTTTAGCGAAATCAACATTAACGAGATCGACATTTGCGAGATCGACATTAGCGACATCGACATTAGCGAGATCAACATTAGCGAGATCAACTTTAGCGAGATCGACATTAGCGAGATCGACATTAACAAGATCGACATTAGCGAGATCGACATTAGCGAGATCGACATTAACAAGATCGACATTAGCGAGATCGACCTTAGTGAGATCGACATTAGCGAGATCGACCTTAGCGAGATCGACATTAACAAGATCGACATTAGCGAGATCGTTATTAGCGAGTTCGACATTAACGAGATCGACATTAACAAGGTCGACATTAACGACATCGACATTAGCGAGATCGACATTAGCGAGATCGACATTAGCGAGATCGACATTAGCGAAAACGACATGAGCGAGATCGATATTAGCGAGATCGACATTAGTGAGCTCGACATTAGCGAGTTCGACATTAGCGAGATCGACATTAGCGAGATCGACATTAACGAGATCGACATTAGCGAGATCGACATTAGCGAGATCGACATTAACGAGATCGACATTAGCGAGATCGACATTAACGAGATCAACATTAACGAGATCGACATTCGCGAAATCGACATGAGCGAGATCGATATTAGCGAGATCGACATTAGCGAGATCGACAATAACGAAATCGACATTAGTGAGTTGAAATTAGCGAGATCGACATTAGCGAGATCGACATTAGCGAGATCGACATTAACAAGATCGACATTAGCGAGATCGACATTATCGAGATCGACATGAGCGAGATCGACATTAGCGAGATCGATATTAACAAGATCGACATTAGCGAGATCGACATTAGCGAGATCAACATTAGCGAGATCGACATTAGCGAGATCGACATTAACGAGATCGACATTAGCGAGATCGACATTAACGAGATCGACATTAGCGAGATCGACATTAACGAGATCAACATTAACGAGATCGACATTCGCGAAATCGACATGAGCGAGATCGATATTAGCGAGATCGACATTAGCGAGATCGACAATAACGAGATCGACATTAGTGAGTTGAAATTAGCGAGATCGACATTAGCGAGATCGACATTAGCGAGATCGACATTAACAAGATCGACATTAGCGAGATCGACATTAACAAGATCGACATTAGCAAGATCGACATTAGCGAGATCGACATTAGCGAGATCGACATAAACAAGATAGACATTAGCGAGATCGACATTAGCGAGATCGACATTAACAAGATCGACATTAGCAAGATCGACATTAGCGAGATCGACATTAGCGAGATCGACATAAACAAGATAGACATTAGCGAGATCGACATTAGCGAGATCGACATTAACAAGATCGACATTAGCGAGATCGACATTAGCGAGATCGACATTAACGAGATAGACATTAGCGAGATCGACATTAGCGAGATCGACATTAGCGAGATCGACATTAGCAAGATCGACATTAACAAGATCGACATTAGCGAGATCGACATTAGCGAGATCGACATTAGCGAGATCGACATTAACGAGATCGACATTAGCGAGATCGACATTAGCGAGATCGACATTAACAAGATAGACATAAGCGAGATCGACATTAGCGAGATCGACATTAGCAAGATAGACATTAGCGAGATCGACATTAGCGAGATCGACATTAACAAGATCGACATTAGCGAGATCGATATTAGCGAGATCGACATTAGTGAGATCGACATTAACGAGATCGACATTAGCCAGATCGACATTAACGAGATCGACATTAGCGAGATCGACATTAGCAAGATCGACATTAGCGAGATCGACATTAGCGAGATCGACATTAGCAAGATAGACATTAGCGAGATTGACATTAGCGAGATCGACATTAACAAGATCGACATTAGCGAGATCGACATAAGCGAGATCGACATTAGCGAGATCGACATAAGCGAGATCGACATAAGCGAGATCGACATTAGCGAGATCGACATTAGTGAGATCGACATTAACGAAATCGACATTAGCGAGATCGACATTAACGAGATCGACATTAGCGAGATCGACATTAGCAAGACAGACATTAGCGAGATCGACATTCGCGAGATCGACATTAACAAGATCGACATTAGCGAGATCGGCATAAGCGAGATCGACATTAGCGAGATCGACATTAGTGAGATCGACATTAGCAAGATCGACATGAGCGAGATCGACATTAACGAGATCGACATTAGCGAGATCGACATTAGCGAGATCGACATTAGCGAGATCGACATTAGCGAGATCGACATTAGCGAGATTGACATTAGCAAGATCGACATTAGCGAAATCGACATTAGCGAAATCGACATTAGCGAGATCGACATTAGCGAGATCGACATTAGCGAGATCGCCATTAGCGATGTAGACATTAGCAAGATCGACATTAGCGAAATCGACATTAGCGAGATCGACATTAGCGAAATCGACATTAGCGAGATCGACATTAGCGAGATCGACATTAGCGAGATCGACATTAGCGAGATTGACATTAACGAGATCGACATTAGCGAGATCGACATCAACAAGGTCGACATTAACGAAGTCGACATTAGCGAGATCGACATTAGCGAGATCGACATTAACAAGATCGACATTAACAAGATCGACATTAGCGAGATCGACATTACCGAGATCGACATTAACAAGATCGACATGAGCGAGATCGACATTAGCGAGATCGACATTAGCGAGATCGACATTAGCGAGATCGACATTAACAAGATCGACATTAGCGAGATCGACATTAGCGAGATCGACATTAACAAAATCGACATTATCGAGATCGACATTAGCGAGATTGACATTAACAAGATCGACATGAGCGAGATCGACATTAGCGAGATCGACATTAGCGAGATCGTCATTAACAAGATAGACATTAGCGAGATCGACATTAGCGAGATCGACATTAACAAGATAGACATTAGCGAGATCGACATTAGCGAGATCGACATTAGCAAGATCGACATTAGCGAGATCGACATTAACGAGATCGACATTAGCGAGATCAACAGAAGCGAGATCGACATTAACAAGATAGACTTTAGCGAGATCGACATTAGCAAGATAGACACTAGCGAGATCGACATTAGCGAGATCGACATTAACAAGATCGACATTAGCGAGATCGACATTAGCGAGATCGACATTAGTGGGATCGATATTAACGAGATCGACATTAGCGAGATCGACATTAACGAGATCGACATTAGCGAGATCGACATTAGCGAGATCGACATTAGCATGATCGACATTAACAAGATAGACATTAGCGAGATCGACATTAGCGAGATCGACATTAGCAAGATAGACATTAACGAGATCGACATTAGCGAGATCGACATTAGCGAGATCGACATTAGCGAGATTGCCATTAGCGATATTGACATTAGCAAGATCGACATTAGCGAAATCGACATTAGCGAGATCGACATTAGCAAGATCGACATTAGCGAGATCGCCATTAGCGATATAGACATTAGCAAGATCGACATTAGCGAAATCGACATTAGCGAGATCGACATTAGCGAGATCGACATTAGCGAGATTGACATTAACGAGATCGACATTAGCGAGATCGACATTAACAAGGTCGACATTAACGAAGTCGACATTAGCGAGATCGACATTAACAAGATCGACATTAACAAGATAGACATTAGCGAGATCGACATTAGCGAGATCGACATTAACAAGATCGACATTAGCGAGATCGACATTAACAAGATCGACATTAGCGAGATCGACATTAGCGAGATCGACATTAGCGAGATCGACATTTGCGAGATCGACATTAGCGAGATCGACATTAACAAGATCGACATTAGCGAGATCGACATTAGCGAGATCGACATTAGTGAGATCGACATTAGTGATATCGACATTGACAAGATCGACATTAGCGAGATCGACATTAGCGAGATCGACATTAACGAGATCGACATTAACGAGATCGGCATTCGCGAGATCGACATTCGCGAGATCGACATTAGCGAGATTGCCATTAGCGATATTGACATTAGCAAGATCGACATTAGCGAAATCGACATTAGCGAGATCGACATTAGCGAGATTGCCATTAGTGATATTGACATTAGCAAGATCGACATTAGCGAAATCGACATTAGCGAGATCGACATTAGCGAGATCGACATTAGCGAGATCGACATTAGCGAGATCGCCATTCGCGATATAGACATTAGCAAGATCGACATTAGCAAGATCGACATTAGCGAAATCGACATTAGCGAGATCGACATTAGCGAGATCGACATTAGCGAGATTGACATTAACGAGATCGACATTAGCGAGATCGACATTAACAAGGTCGTCATTAACGAAGTCGACATTAGCGAGATCGACATTAGCGAGATCGACATTAACAAGATCGACATTAACAAGATAGACATTAGTGAGATCGACATTAGCGAGATCGACATTAGCGAGATCGCCATTAACAAGATCGACATTAGCGAGATCGACATTAGCGAGATCGACATTAGCGAGATCGACATTAGCGAGATCGACATTAACAAGATCGACATTAGCGAGATCGACATTAGCGAGATCGACATTAACAAGATCGACATTAGCGAGATCGACATTAGCGAGATCAACATTAGCGAGATCGACATTAGCGAGATCGACATTAACAAGATCGACATTAGCGAGATCGACATTAGCGAGATCGACATTAACAAGATCGACATTAGCGAGATCGACTTTAGCGAGATCAACATTAGTGAGATCGACATTAGTGAGATCGACATTAGCGAGATCGACATTAGCGAAATCGACATTAACAAAATAGACATTAGCGAGATCGACATTAGTGAGATAGACATTAGCGAGATCGACATTAGCGAGATCGACATTAGTGAGATAGACATTAGTGCGATCGACATTAGTGAGATCGACATTAGCGAGATCGACATTAGTGAGATAGACATTAGTGAGATCGACATTAGTGAGATTGACATTAGCGAGATCGACATTAGTGAGATAGACATTAGCGAGATCGACATTAGCGAGATCGACATTAGCGAGATCGACATTAGCGTGATCAACATTAGCGAGATCGACATTAACAAGATCGACATAAGTGAGATCGACATGAGCGAGATCGACATTAGCGAGATCGACATTAGCGAGATCGACATTAACAAGATCGACATTAGCGAGATCGACATTAGCGAGATCGACATTAGCGAGATCGACATTAGCGAGATCGAATTTAGCGAGATCAACATTAGTGAGATCGACATTAGTGAGATCGACATTAGCGAAATCGACATTAACAAGATAGACATTAGCGAGATCGACATTAGTGAGATAGATATTAGCGAGATCGACATTAGCGAGATCGACATTAGTGAGATAGACATTGGTGAGATCGACATTAGTAAGATTGACATTAGCGAGATCGACATTAGCGAGATCGACATTAACAAGATCGACATTAACAAGATAGACATTAGTGAGATCGACATTAGCGAGATCGACATTAGCGAGATCGACATTAACAAGATCGACATTAGCGAGATTGACATTAACAAGATCGACATTAGCGAGATCGACATTAGCGAGATCGACATTAGCGAGATCGACATTAACAAGATCGACATTAGCGAGATCGATATTAGCGAGATCGACATTAGCGAGATCGACATTAACAAGATCGACATTAGCGAGATCGAAATTAGCGAGATCGACATTAACAAGATCGACATTAGCGAGGTCGACATTAGCGAGATCAACATTAGCGAGATCGACATTAGCGAGATCGACATTAGCGAGATCGACATTAACAAGATCGACATTAGCGAGATCGACATTAGCGAGATCGACATTAGCGAGATCGACACTAGCGAGATCGACATTAGCGAGATCGACATGAGCGAGATCGACATTAGCGAGATCGACATTAGCGAGATCGACTTTAGCGAGATCAACATTAGTGAGATCGACATTAGTGAGATCGACATTAGCGAAATCGACATTAACAAGATAGACATCAGCGAGATCGACATTAGCGAGATAGACATTAGCGAGATCGACATTAGCGAGATCGAAATTCGTGAGATAGACATTAGTGAGATCGACATTAGTAAGATTGACATTAGCGAGATCGACATTAGTGAGATCAACATTAGTAAGATTGACATTAGCGAGATCGACATTAGCGAGATCGACATTAGCGAGATCGACATTAGCGAGATCGACATTAGTAAGATTGACATTAGCGAGATCGACATTAACAAGGTCGACATTAGCGAGATCGACATTAACAAGGTCGACATTAACGAAGTCGACATTAGCGAGATCCACATTAGCGAGATCGACATTAACAAGATCGACATTAGCGAGATCGACATTAGCGAGATCGACATTAACAAGATCGACATTAGCGAGATCGACATTAGCGAGATCGACATTAACAAGATCGACATTAGCAAGATAGACATTAGCGAGATCGACATTAGCGAGATCGACATTAGCGAGATCGACATTAGCGAGATCGACATTAGCGAGATCGACATTAACAAGATCGACATTAGCGAGATCGACATTAACGAGATCGACATTAACGAGATCGGCATTAGCGAGATCGACATTCGCGAGATCGACATTAGCGAGATTGCCATTAGCGATATTGACATTAGCAAGATCGACATTAGCGAAATCGACATTAGCGAGATCGACATTAGCGAGATCGACATTAGCGAGATTGCCATTAGTGATATTGACATTAGCAAGATCGACATTAGCGAAATCGACATTAGCGAGATCGACATTAGCGAGATCGACATTAGCGAGATCGCCATTCGCGATATAGACATTAGCAAGATCGACATTAGCAAGATCGACATTAGCGAAATCGACATTAGCGAGATCGACATTAGCGAGATCGACATTAGCGAGATTGACATTAACGAGATCGACATTAGCGAGATCGACATTAACAAGGTCGTCATTAACGAAGTCGACATTAGCGAGATCGACATTAGCGAGATCGACATTAACAAGATCGACATTAACAAGATAGACATTAGTGAGATCGACATTAGCGAGATCGACATTAGCGAGATCGCCATTAACAAGATAGACATTAGCGAGATCGACATTAGCGAGATCGACATTAGCGAGATCGACATTAGCGAGATCGACATTAGCGAGATCGACATTAACAAGATCGACATTAGCGAGATCGACATTAGCGAGATCAACATTAGCGAGATCGACATTAGCGAGATCGACATTAACAAGATCGACATTAGCGAGATCGACATTAGCGAGATCGACATTAACAAGATCGACATTAGCGAGATCGACTTTAGCGAGATCAACATTAGTGAGATCGACATTAGTGAGATCGACATTAGCGAGATCGACATTAGCGAAATCGACATTAACAAGATAGACATTAGCGAGATCGACATTAGTGAGATAGACATTAGCGAGATCGACATTAGCGAGATCGACATTAGTGAGATAGACATTAGTGCGATCGACATTAGTGAGATCGACATTAGCGAGATCGACATTAGTGAGATAGACATTAGTGAGATCGACATTAGTGAGATTGACATTAGCGAGATCGACATTAGTGAGATAGACATTAGCGAGATCGACATTAGCGAGATCGACATTAGCGAGATCGACATTAGCGAGATCGACATTAGCGAGATCAACATTAGCGAGATCGACATTAACAAGATCGACATAAGTGAGATCGACATGAGCGAGATCGACATTAGCGAGATCGACATTAGCGAGATCGACATTAACAAGATCGACATTAGCGAGATCGACATTAGCGAGATCGACATTAGCGAGATCGACATTAGCGAGATCGAATTTAGCGAGATCAACATTAGTGAGATCGACATTAGTGAGATCGACATTCGCGAAATCGACATTAACAAGATAGACATTAGCGAGATCGACATTAGTGAGATAGACATTAGCGAGATCGACATTAGCGAGATCGACATTAGTGAGATAGACATTGGTGAGATCGACATTAGTAAGATTGACATTAGCGAGATCGACATTAGCGAAATCGACATTAACAAGATCGACATTAGCGAGATTGACATTAACAAGATCGACATTAGCGAGATCGACATTAGCGAGATCGACATTAGCGAGATCGACATTAACAAGATCGACATTAGCGAGATCGATATTAGCGAGATCGACATTAGCGAGATCGACATTAACAAGATCGACATTAGCGAGATCGACATTAGCGAGATCGACATTAACAAGATCGACATTAGCGAGGTCGACATTAGCGAGATCAACATTAGCGAGATCGACATTAGCGAGATCGACATTAGCGAGATCGACATTAACAAGATCGACATTAGCGAGATCGACATTAGCGAGATCGACATTAGCGAGATCGACATTAGCGAGATCGACATGAGCGAGATCGACATTAGCGAGATCGACATTAGCGAGATCGACTTTAGCGAGATCAACATTAGTGAGATCGACATTAGTGAGATCGACATTAGCGAAATCGACATTAACAAGATAGACATCAGCGAGATCGACATTAGCGAGATAGACATTAGCGAGATCGACATTAGCGAGATCGAAATTCGTGAGATAGACATTAGTGAGATCGACATTAGTAAGATTGACATTAGCGAGATCGACATTAGTGAGATCAACATTAGTAAGATTGACATTAGCGAGATCGACATTAGCGAGATCGACATTAGCGAGATCGACATTAGCGAGATCGACATTAGTAAGATTGACATTAGCGAGATCGACATTAACAAGGTCGACATTAGCGAGATCGACATTAACAAGGTCGACATTAACGAAGTCGACATTAGCGAGATCCACATTAGCGAGATCGACATTAACAAGATCGACATTAGCGAGATCGACATTAGCGAGATCGACATTAACAAGATCGACATTAGCGAGATCGACATTAGCGAGATCGACATTAACAAGATTGACATTAGCAAGATAGACATTAGCGAGATCGACATTAGCGAGATCGACATTAGCGAGATCGACATTAGCGAGATCGACATTAGCGAGATCGACATTAACGAGATCGACATTAGCGAGATCGACATTAGCGAGATCGACATTAACGAGATCGACATTTGCGAGATCGACATTAGCGACATCGACATTAGCGAGATCAACATTAGCGAGATCAACTTTAGCGAGATCGACATTAGCGAGATCGACATTAACAAGATCGACATTAGCGAGATCGACATTAGCGAGATCGACATTAACAAGATCGACATTAGCGAGATCAACATTAGCGAGATCCACTTTAGCGAGATCGACATTAGCGAGATCGACATTAACAAGATCGACATTAGCGAGATCGACATTAGCGAGATCGACATTAACAAGATCGACATTAGCGAGATCGACATTAGCGAGATCGACATTAACAAGATCGACATTAGCGAGATCAACATTAGCGAGATCAACTTTAGCGAGATAGACATTAGCGAAATCGACATTAGCGAGATCGACGTTAGCGAGATCGACATTAGCGACATCGACATTAGCGAGATCGACTTTAGCGAAATCAACATTAACGAGATCGACATTTGCGAGATCGACATTAGCGACATCGACATTAGCGAGATCAACTTTAGCGAGATCGACATTAGCGAGATCGACATTAACAAGATCGACATTAGCGAGATCGACATTAGCGAGATCGACATTAACAAGATCGACATTAGCGAGATCGACCTTAGTGAGATCGACATTAGCGAGATCGACCTTAGCGAGATCGACATTAGCGAGATCGACATTAACGAGATCGACATTAGCGAGATCGACATTAACAAGATCGACATTAGCGAGATCGTTATTAGCGAGTTCAACATTAACGAGATCGACATTAACAAGGTCGACATTAACGAGATCGACATTAGCGAGATCGACATTAGCGAGATCGACATTAGCGAGATCGACATTAACGAGATCGACATTAGCGAGATCGACATTAGCGAAAACGACATGAGCGAGATCGATATTAGCGAGATCGACATGAGCGAGATCGACATTAGCGAGATCGACATTAGCGAGATCGACTTTAGCGAGATCAACATTAGCGAGATCGACATTAGCGAGATCGACATTAGCGAGATCGACATTAACAAGATCGACATTAGCGAGATCGACATTAGCGAGATCGACATTAGCGAGATCGACATTAGCGAGATCGACATGAGCGAGATCGACATTAGCGAGATCGACATTAGCGAGATCGACTTTAGCGAGATCAACATTAGTGAGATCGACATTAGTGAGATCGACATTAGCGAAATCGACATTAACAAGATAGACATCAGCGAGATCGACATTAGCGAGATAGACATTAGCGAGATCGACATTAGCGAGATCGAAATTCGTGAGATAGACATTAGTGAGATCGACATTAGTAAGATTGACATTAGCGAGATCGACATTAGTGAGATCAACATTAGTAAGATTGACATTAGCGAGATCGACATTAGCGAGATCGACATTAGCGAGATCGACATTAGCGAGATCGACATTAGTAAGATTGACATTAGCGAGATCGACATTAACAAGGTCGACATTAGCGAGATCGACATTAACAAGGTCGACATTAACGAAGTCGACATTAGCGAGATCCACATTAGCGAGATCGACATTAACAAGATCGACATTAGCGAGATCGACATTAGCGAGATCGACATTAACAAGATCGACATTAGCGAGATCGACATTAGCGAGATCGACATTAACAAGATTGACATTAGCAAGATAGACATTAGCGAGATCGACATTAGCGAGATCGACATTAGCGAGATCGACATTAGCGAGATCGACATTAGCGAGATCGACATTAGCGAGATCGACATTAACGAGATCGACATTAGCGAGATCGACATTAGCGAGATCGACATTAACGAGATCGACATTTGCGAGATCGACATTAGCGACATCGACATTAGCGAGATCAACATTAGCGAGATCAACTTTAGCGAGATCGACATTAGCGAGATCGACATTAACAAGATCGACATTAGCGAGATCGACATTAGCGAGATCGACATTAACAAGATCGACATTAGCGAGATCAACATTAGCGAGATCCACTTTAGCGAGATCGACATTAGCGAGATCGACATTAACAAGATCGACATTAGCGAGATCGACATTAGCGAGATCGACATTAACAAGATCGACATTAGCGAGATCGACATTAGCGAGATCGACATTAACAAGATCGACATTAGCGAGATCAACATTAGCGAGATCAACTTTAGCGAGATAGACATTAGCGAAATCGACATTAGCGAGATCGACGTTAGCGAGATCGACATTAGCGACATCGACATTAGCGAGATCGACTTTAGCGAAATCAACATTAACGAGATCGACATTTGCGAGATCGACATTAGCGACATCGACATTAGCGAGATCAACTTTAGCGAGATCGACATTAGCGAGATCGACATTAACAAGATCGACATTAGCGAGATCGACATTAGCGAGATCGACATTAACAAGATCGACATTAGCGAGATCGACCTTAGTGAGATCGACATTAGCGAGATCGACCTTAGCGAGATCGACATTAGCGAGATCGACATTAACGAGATCGACATTAGCGAGATCGACATTAACAAGATCGACATTAGCGAGATCGTTATTAGCGAGTTCAACATTAACGAGATCGACATTAACAAGGTCGACATTAACGAGATCGACATTAGCGAGATCGACATTAGCGAGATCGACATTAACGAGATCGACATTAGCGAGATCGACATTAGCGAAAACGACATGAGCGAGATCGATATTAGCGAGATCGACATTAGTGAGCTCGACATTAGCGAGTTCGACATTAGCGAGATCGACATTAGCGAGATCGACATTAACGAGATCGACATTAGCGAGATCGACATTAGCGAGATCGACATTAACGAGTTCGACATTAGCGAGATCGACATTAACGAGATCAACATTAACGAGATCGACATTCGCGAAATCGACATGAGCGAGATCGATATTAGCGAGATCGACATTAGCGAGATCGACAATAACGAGATCGACATTAGTGAGTTGAAATTAGCGAGATCGACATTAGCGAGATCGACATTAGCGAGATCGACATTAACAAGATCGACATTAGCGAGATCGACATTAGCGAGATCGACATGAGCGAGATCGACATTAGCGAGATCGATATTAACAAGATCGACATTAGCGAGATCGACATTAGCGAGATCAACATTAGCGAGATCGACATTAGCGAGATCGACATTAACGAGATCGACATTAGCGAGATCGACATTAGCGAGATCGACATTAACGAGATCGACATTAGCGAGATCGACATTAACGAGATCAACATTAACGAGATCGACATTCGCGAAATCGACTGAGCGAGATCGATATTAGCGAGATCGACATTAGCGAGATCGACAATAACGAGATCGACATTAGTGAGTTGAAATTAGCGAGATCGACATTAGCGAGATCGACATTAGCGAGATCGACATTAACAAGATCGACATTAGCGAGATCGACATTAACAAGATCGACATTAGCAAGATCGACATTAGCGAGATCGACATTAGCGAGATCGACATAAACAAGATAGACATTAGCGAGATCGACATTAGCGAGATCGACATTAACAAGATCGACATTAGCAAGATCGACATTAGCGAGATCGACATTAGCGAGATCGACATAAACAAGATAGACATTAGCGAGATCGACATTAGCGAGATCGACATTAACAAGATCGACATTAGCGAGATCGACATTAGCGAGATCGACATTAACGAGATAGACATTAGCGAGATCGACATTAGCGAGATCGACATTAGCGAGATCGACATTAGCGAGATCGACATTAACAAGATCGACATTAGCGAGATCGACATTAGCGAGATCGACATTAGCGAGATCGACATTAACGAGATCGACATTAGCGAGATCGACATTAGCGAGATCGACATTAACAAGATAGACATAAGCGAGATCGACATTAGCGAGATCGACATTAGCAAGATAGACATTAGCGAGATCGACATTAGCGAGATCGACATTAACAAGATCGACATTAGCGAGATCGATATTAGCGAGATCGACATTAGTGAGATCGACATTAACGAGATCGACATTAGCCAGATCGACATTAACGAGATCGACATTAGCGAGATCGACATTAGCGAGATCGACATTAGCAAGATCGACATTAGCGAGATCGACATTAGCGAGATCGACATTAGCAAGATTGACATTAGCGAGATTGACATTAGCGAGATCGACATTAACAAGATCGACATTAGCGAGATCGACATAAGCGAGATCGACATTAGCGAGATCGACATAAGCGAGATCGACATAAGCGAGATCGACATTAGCGAGATCGACATTAGTGAGATCGACATTAACGAAATCGACATTAGCGAGATCGACATTAACGAGATCGACATTAGCGAGATCGACATTAGCAAGATCGACATTAGCGAGATCGACATTAGCGAGATCGACATTAGCGAGATCGACATTAACAAGATCGACATTAGCGAGATCGACATTAGCAAGATCGACATTAGCGAGATCGACATTAGCGAGATCGACATTAACAAAATCGACATTATCGAGATCGACATTAGCGAGATTGACATTAACAAGATCGACATGAGCGAGATCGACATTAGCGAGATCGACATTAGCGAGATCGTCATTAACAAGATAGACATTAGCGAGATCGACATTAGCGAGATCGACATTAACAAGATAGACATTAGCGAGATCGACATTAGCGAGATCGACATTAGCAAGATCGACATTAGCGAGATCGACATTAACGAGATCGACATTAGCGAGATCAACAGAAGCGAGATCGACATTAACAAGATAGACTTTAGCGAGATCGACATTAGCAAGATAGACACTAGCGAGATCGACATTAGCGAGATCGACATTAACAAGATCGACATTAGCGAGATCGACATTAGCGAGATCGACATTAGTGGGATCGATATTAACGAGATCGATATTAGCGAGATCGACATTAACGAGATCGACATTAGCGAGATCGACATTAGCGAGATCGACATTAGCATGATCGACATTAACAAGATAGACATTAGCGAGATCGACATTAGCGAGATCGACATTAGCAAGATAGACATTAACGAGATCGACATTAGCGAGATCGACATTAGCGAGATCGACATTAGCGAGATTGCCATTAGCGATATTGACATTAGCAAGATCGACATTAGCGAAATCGACATTAGCGAGATCGACATTAGCGAGATCGACATTAGCGAGATCGCCATTAGCGATATAGACATTAGCAAGATCGACATTAGCGAAATCGACATTAGCGAGATCGACATTAGCGAGATCGACATTAGCGAGATTGACATTAACGAGATCGACATTAGCGAGATCGACATTAACAAGGTCGACATTAACGAAGTCGACATTAGCGAGATCGACATTAACAAGATCGACATTAACAAGATAGACATTAGCGAGATCGACATTAGCGAGATCGACATTAACAAGATCGACATTAGCGAGATCGACATTAACAAGATCGACATTAGCGAGATCGACATTAGCGAGATCGACATTAGCGAGATCGACATTTGCGAGATCGACATTAGCGAGATCGACATTAACAAGATCGACATTAGCGAGATCGACATTAGCGAGATCGACATTAGTGAGATCGACATTAGTGAGATCGACATTGACAAGATCGACATTAGCGAGATCGACATTAGCGAGATCGACATTAACGAGATCGACATTAACGAGATCGGCATTCGCGAGATCGACATTCGCGAGATCGACATTAGCGAGATTGCCATTAGCGATATTGACATTAGCAAGATCGACATTAGCGAAATCGACATTAGCGAGATCGACATTAGCGAGATCGACATTAGCGAGATTGCCATTAGTGATATTGACATTAGCAAGATCGACATTAGCGAAATCGACATTAGCGAGATCGACATTAGCGAGATCGACATTAGCGAGATCGACATTAGCGAGATCGCCATTCGCGATATAGACATTAGCAAGATCGACATTAGCAAGATCGACATTAGCGAAATCGACATTAGCGAGATCGACATTAGCGAGATCGACATTAGCGAGATTGACATTAACGAGATCGACATTAGCGAGATCGACATTAACAAGGTCGTCATTAACGAAGTCGACATTAGCGAGATCGACATTAGCGAGATCGACATTAACAAGATCGACATTAACAAGATAGACATTAGTGAGATCGACATTAGCGAGATCGACATTAGCGAGATCGCCATTAACAAGATCGACATTAGCGAGATCGACATTAGCGAGATCGACATTAGCGAGATCGACATTAACAAGATCGACATTAGCGAGGTCGACATTAGCGAGATCGACATTAACAAGATCGACATTAGCGAGATCGACATTAGCGAGATCAACATTAGCGAGATCGACATTAGCGAGATCGACATTAACAAGATCGACATTAGCGAGATCGACATTAGCGAGATCGACATTAACAAGATCGACATTAGCGAGATCGACTTTAGCGAGATCAACTTTAGCGAGATCAACATTAGTGAGATCGACATTAGTGAGATCGACATTAGCGAAATCGACATTAACAAGATAGACATTAGCGAGATCGACATTAGTGAGATAGACATTAGCGAGATCGACATTAGCGAGATCGACATTAGTGAGATAGACATTAGTGCGATCGACATTAGTGAGATCGACATTAGCGAGATCGACATTAGTGAGATAGACATTAGTGAGATCGACATTAGTGAGATTGACATTAGCGAGATCGACATTAGTGAGATAGACATTAGCGAGATCGACATTAGCGAGATCGACATTAGCGAGATCGACATTAGCGAGATCGACATTAGCGTGATCAACATTAGCGAGATCGACATTAACAAGATCGACATAAGTGAGATCGACATGAGCGAGATCGACATTAGCGAGATCGACATTAGCGAGATCGACATTAACAAGATCGACATTAGCGAGATCGACATTAGCGAGATCGACATTAGCGAGATCGACATTAGCGAGATCGAATTTAGCGAGATCAACATTAGTGAGATCGACATTAGTGAGATCGACATTAGCGAAATCGACATTAACAAGATAGACATTAGCGAGATCGACATTAGTGAGATAGACATTAGCGAGATCGACATTAGCGAGATCGACATTAGTGAGATAGACATTGGTGAGATCGACATTAGTAAGATTGACATTAGCGAGATCGACATTAGCGAGATCGACATTAACAAGATCGACATTAACAAGATAGACATTAGTGAGATCGACATTAGCGAGATCGACATTAGCGAGATCGACATTAACAAGATCGACATTAGCGAGATTGACATTAACAAGATCGACATTAGCGAGATCGACATTAGCGAGATCGACATTAGCGAGATCGACATTAACAAGATCGACATTAGCGAGATCGATATTAGCGAGATCGACATTAGCGAGATCGACATTAACAAGATCGACATTAGCGAGATCGAAATTAGCGAGATCGACATTAACAAGATCGACATTAGCGAGGTCGACATTAGCGAGATCAACATTAGCGAGATCGACATTAGCGAGATCGACATTAGCGAGATCGACATTAACAAGATCGACATTAGCGAGATCGACATTAGCGAGATCGACATTAGCGAGATCGACATTAGCGAGATCGACATTAGCGAGATCGACATTAGCGAGATCGACATGAGCGAGATCGACATTAGCGAGATCGACATTAGCGAGATCGACTTTAGCGAGATCAACATTAGTGAGATCGACATTAGTGAGATCGACATTAGCGAAATCGACATTAACAAGATAGACATCAGCGAGATCGACATTAGCGAGATAGACATTAGCGAGATCGACATTAGCGAGATCGAAATTCGTGAGATAGACATTAGTGAGATCGACATTAGTAAGATTGACATTAGCGAGATCGACATTAGTGAGATCAACATTAGTAAGATTGACATTAGCGAGATCGACATTAGCGAGATCGACATTAGCGAGATCGACATTAGTAAGATTGACATTAGCGAGATCGACATTAACAAGGTCGACATTAGCGAGATCGACATTAACAAGGTCGACATTAACGAAGTCGACATTAGCGAGATCCACATTAGCGAGATCGACATTAACAAGATCGACATTAGCGAGATCGACATTAGCGAGATCGACATTAACAAGATCGACATTAGCGAGATCGACATGAGCGAGATCGACATTAACAAGATCGACATTAGCAAGATAGACATTAGCGAGATCGACATTAGCGAGATCGACATTAGCGAGATCGACATTAGCGAGATCGACATTAGCGAGATCGACATTAACAAGATCGACATTAGCGAGATCGACATTAACGAGATCGACATTAACGAGATCGGCATTAGCGAGATCGACATTCGCGAGATCGACATTAGCGAGATTGCCATTAGCGATATTGACATTAGCGAGATCGACATTAGCGAGATCGACATTAGCGAGATTGCCATTAGTGATATTGACATTAGCAAGATCGCCATTAGCGAAATCGACATTAGCGAGATCGACATTAGCGAGATCGACATTAGCGAGATCGACATTAGCGAGATCGCCATTCGCGATATAGACATTAGCAAGATCGACATTAGCAAGATCGACATTAGCGAAATCGACATTAGCGAGATCGACATTAGCGAGATCGACATTAGCGAGATTGACATTAACGAGATCGACATTAGCGAGATCGACATTAACAAGGTCGTCATTAACGAAGTCGACATTAGCGAGATCGACATTAGCGAGATCGACATTAACAAGATCGACATTAACAAGATAGACATTAGTGAGATCGACATTAGCGAGATCGACATTAGCGAGATCGCCATTAACAAGATCGACATTAGCGAGATCGACATTAGCGAGATCGACATTAGCGAGATCGACATTAGCGAGATCGACATTAGCGAGATCGACATTAGCGAGATCGACATTAACAAGATCGACATTAGCGAGATCGACATTAGCGAGATCAACATTAGCGAGATCGACATTAGCGAGATCGACATTAACAAGATCGACATTAGCGAGATCGACATTAGCGAGATCGACATTAACAAGATCGACATTAGCGAGATCGACTTTAGCGAGATCAACATTAGTGAGATCGACATTAGTGAGATCGACATTAGCGAGATCGACATTAGCGAAATCGACATTAACAAGATAGACATTAGCGAGATCGACATTAGTGAGATAGACATTAGCGAGATCGACATTAGCGAGATCGACATTAGTGAGATAGACATTAGTGCGATCGACATTAGTGAGATCGACATTAGCGAGATCGACATTAGTGAGATAGACATTAGTGAGATCGACATTAGTGAGATTGACATTAGCGAGATCGACATTAGTGAGATAGACATTAGCGAGATCGACATTAGCGAGATCGACATTAGCGAGATCGACATTAGCGAGATCGACATTAGCGAGATCAACATTAGCGAGATCGACATTAACAAGATCGACATAAGTGAGATCGACATGAGCGAGATCGACATTAGCGAGATCGACATTAGCGAGATCGACATTAACAAGATCGACATTAGCGAGATCGACATTAGCGAGATCGACATTAGCGAGATCGACATTAGCGAGATCGAATTTAGCGAGATCAACATTAGTGAGATCGACATTAGTGAGATCGACATTAGCGAAATCGACATTAACAAGATAGACATTAGCGAGATCGACATTAGTGAGATAGACATTAGCGAGATCGACATTAGCGAGATCGACATTAGTGAGATAGACATTGGTGAGATCGACATTAGTAAGATTGACATTAGCGAGATCGACATTAGCGAAATCGACATTAACAAGATCGACATTAGCGAGATTGACATTAACAAGATCGACATTAGCGAGATCGACATTAGCGAGATCGACATTAGCGAGATCGACATTAACAAGATCGACATTAGCGAGATCGATATTAGCGAGATCGACATTAGCGAGATCGACATTAACAAGATCGACATTAGCGAGATCGACATTAGCGAGATCGACATTAACAAGATCGACATTAGCGAGGTCGACATTAGCGAGATCAACATTAGCGAGATCGACATTAGCGAGATCGACATTAGCGAGATCGACATTAACAAGATCGACATTAGCGAGATCGACATTAGCGAGATCGACATTAGCGAGATCGACATTAGCGAGATCGACATGAGCGAGATCGACATTAGCGAGATCGACATTAGCGAGATCGACTTTAGCGAGATCAACATTAGTGAGATCGACATTAGTGAGATCGACATTAGCGAAATCGACATTAACAAGATAGACATCAGCGAGATCGACATTAGCGAGATAGACATTAGCGAGATCGACATTAGCGAGATCGAAATTCGTGAGATAGACATTAGTGAGATCGACATTAGTAAGATTGACATTAGCGAGATCGACATTAGTGAGATCAACATTAGTAAGATTGACATTAGCGAGATCGACATTAGCGAGATCGACATTAGCGAGATCGACATTAGTAAGATTGACATTAGCGAGATCGACATTAACAAGGTCGACATTAGCGAGATCGACATTAACAAGGTCGACATTAACGAAGTCGACATTAGCGAGATCCACATTAGCGAGATCGACATTAACAAGATCGACATTAGCGAGATCGACATTAGCGAGATCGACATTAACAAGATCGACATTAGCGAGATCGACATTAGCGAGATCGACATTAACAAGATTGACATTAGCAAGATAGACATTAGCGAGATCGACATTAGCGAGATCGACATTAGCGAGATCGACATTAGCGAGATCGACATTAGCGAGATCGACATTAACAAGATCGACATTAGCGAGATCGACATTAGCGAGATCGACATTAACGAGATCGACATTTGCGAGATCGACATTAGCGACATCGACATTAGCGAGATCAACATTAGCGAGATCAACTTTAGCGAGATCGACATTAGCGAGATCGACATTAACAAGATCGACATTAGCGAGATCGACATTAGCGAGATCGACATTAACAAGATCGACATTAGCGAGATCAACATTAGCGAGATCCACTTTAGCGAGATCGACATTAGCGAGATCGACATTAACAAGATCGACATTAGCGAGATCGACATTAGCGAGATCGACATTAACAAGATCGACATTAGCGAGATCGACATTAGCGAGATCGACATTAACAAGATCGACATTAGCGAGATCAACATTAGCGAGATCAACTTTAGCGAGATAGACATTAGCGAAATCGACATTAGCGAGATCGACGTTAGCGAGATCGACATTAGCGACATCGACATTAGCGAGATCGACTTTAGCGAAATCAACATTAACGAGATCGACATTTGCGAGATCGACATTAGCGACATCGACATTAGCGAGATCAACTTTAGCGAGATCGACATTAGCGAGATCGACATTAACAAGATCGACATTAGCGAGATCGACATTAGCGAGATCGACATTAACAAGATCGACATTAGCGAGATCGACCTTAGTGAGATCGACATTAGCGAGATCGACCTTAGCGAGATCGACATTAGCGAGATCGACATTAACGAGATCGACATTAGCGAGATCGACATTAACAAGATCGACATTAGCGAGATCGTTATTAGCGAGTTCAACATTAACGAGATCGACATTAACAAGGTCGACATTAACGAGATCGACATTAGCGAGATCGACATTAGCGAGATCGACATTAGCGAGATCGACATTAACGAGATCGACATTAGCGAGATCGACATTAGCGAAAACGACATGAGCGAGATCGATATTAGCGAGATCGACATTAGTGAGCTCGACATTAGCGAGTTCGACATTAGCGAGATCGACATTAGCGAGATCGACATTAACGAGACCGACATTAGCGAGATCGACATTAGCGAGATCGACATTAACGAGATCGACATTAGCGAGATCGACATTGACGAGATCAACATTAACGAGATCGACATTCGCGAAATCGACATGAGCGAGATCGATATTAGCGAGATCGACATTAGCGAGATCGACAATAACGAGATCGACATTAGTGAGTTGAAATTAGCGAGATCGACATTAGCGAGATCGACATTAGCGAGATCGACATTAACAAGATCGACATTAGCGAGATCGACATTAGCGAGATCGACATGAGCGAGATCGACATTAGCGAGATCGATATTAACAAGATCGACATTAGCGAGATCGACATTAGCGAGATCAACATTAGCGAGATCGATATTAGCGAGATCGACATTAACGAGATCGACATTAGCGAGATCGACATTAGCGAGATCGACATTAACGAGATCGACATTAGCGAGATCGACATTCGCGAAATCGACATGAGCGAGATCGATATTAGCGAGATCGACATTAGCGAGATCGACAATAACGAGATCGACATTAGTGAGTTGAAATTAGCGAGATCGACATTAGCGAGATCGACATTAGCGAGATCGACATTAACAAGATCGACATTAGCGAGATCGACATTAACAAGATCGACATTAGCAAGATCGACATTAGCGAGATCGACATTAGCGAGATCGACATAAACAAGATAGACATTAGCGAGATCGACATTAGCGAGATCGACATTAACAAGATCGACATTAGCAAGATCGACATTAGCGAGATCGACATTAGCGAGATCGACATAAACAAGATAGACATTAGCGAGATCGACATTAGCGAGATCGACATTAACAAGATCGACATTAGCGAGATCGACATTAGCGAGATCGACATTAACGAGATAGACATTAGCGAGATCGACATTAGCGAGATCGACATTAGCGAGATCGACATTAGCGAGATCGACATTAACAAGATCGACATTAGCGAGATCGACATTAGCGAGATCGACATTAGCGAGATCGACATTAACGAGATCGACATTAGCGAGATCGACATTAGCGAGATCGACATTAACAAGATAGACATAAGCGAGATCGACATTAGCGAGATCGACATTAGCAAGATAGACATTAGCGAGATCGACATTAGCGAGATCGACATTAACAAGATCGACATTAGCGAGATCGATATTAGCGAGATCGACATTAGTGAGATCGACATTAACGAGATCGACATTAGCCAGATCGACATTAACGAGATCGACATTAGCGAGATCGACATTAGCGAGATCGACATTAGCAAGATCGCCATTAGCGAGATCGACATTAGCGAGATCGACATTAGCAAGATAGACATTAGCGAGATTGACATTAGCGAGATTGACATTAACAAGATCGACATTAGCGAGATCGACATAAGCGAGATCGACATTAGCGAGATCGACATAAGCGAGATCGACATAAGCGAGATCGACATTAGCGAGATCGACATTAGTGAGATCGACATTAACGAAATCGACATTAGCGAGATCGACATTAACGAGATCGACATTAGCGAGATCGACATTAGCAAGACAGACATTAGCGAGATCGACATTCGCGAGATCGACATTAACAAGATCGACATTAGCGAGATCGGCATAAGCGAGATCGACATTAGCGAGATCGACATTAGTGAGATCGACATTAGCAAGATCGACATGAGCGAGATCGACATTAACGAGATCGACATTAGCGAGATCGATATTAGCGAGATCGACATTAACGAGATCGACATTAGCGAGATCGACATTAGCGAGATCGACATTAGCGAGATCGACATTAGCGAGATTGACATTAGCAAGATCGACATTAGCGAAATCGACATTAGCGAAATCGACATTAGCGAGATCGACATTAGCGAGATCGACATTAGCGAGATCGCCATTAGCGATATAGACATTAGCAAGATCGACATTAGCGAAATCGACATTAGCGAGATCGACATTAGCGAAATCGACATTAGCGAGATCGACATTAGCGAGATCGACATTAGCGAGATCGACATTAGCGAGATTGACATTAACGAGATCGACATTAGCGAGATCGACATCAACAAGGTCGACATTAACGAAGTCGACATTAGCGAGATCGACATTAGCGAGATCGACATTAACAAGATCGACATTAACAAGATCGACATTAACAAGATCGACATTAGCGAGATCGACATTACCGAGATCGACATTAACAAGATCGACATGAGCGAGATCGACATTAGCGAGATCGACATTAGCGAGATCGACATTAGCGAGATCGACATTAACAAGATCGACATTAGCGAGATCGACATTAGCGAGATCGACATTAGCGAGATCGACATTAGCGAGATCGACATTAACAAAATCGACATTATCGAGATCGACATTAGCGAGATTGACATTAACAAGATCGACATGAGCGAGATCGACATTAGCGAGATCGACATTAGCGAGATCGTCATTAACAAGATAGACATTAGCGAGATCGACATTAGCGAGATCGACATTAACAAGATAGACATTAGCGAGATCGACATTAGCGAGATCGACATTAACAAGATCGACATTAGCGAGATCGACATTAGCAAGATCGACATTAGCGAGATCGACATTAACGAGATCAACATTAGCGAGATCAACAGAAGCGAGATCGACATTAACAAGATAGACTTTAGCGAGCTCGACATTAACAAGATCGACATTAGCGAGATCGACATTAGCGAGATCGACATTAGTGGGATCGATATTAACGAGATCGACATTAGCGAGATCGACATTAACGAGATCGACATTAGCGAGATCGACATTAGCGAGATCGACATTAGCATGATCGACATTAACAAGATAGACATTAGCGAGATCGACATTAGCGAGATCGACATTAGCAAGATAGACATTAGCGAGATCGACATTAGCGAGATCGACATTAGCGAGATCGACATTAGCGAGATCGACATTAACGAGATCGACATTAACGAGATCGACATTAGCGAGATCGACATTAGCGAGATCGACATTAGCGAGATTGCCATTAGCGATATTGACATTAGCAAGATCGACATTAGCGAAATCGACATTAGCGAGATCGACATTAGCGAGATCGACATTAGCGAGATCGCCATTAGCGTTATAGACATTAGCAAGATCGACATTAGCGAAATCGACATTAGCGAGATCGACATTAGCGAGATCGACATTAGCGAGATTGACATTAACGAGATCG
Organism: Chiloscyllium plagiosum; assembly: GCF_037043375.1. Lineage (NCBI taxonomy): Eukaryota > Metazoa > Chordata > Chondrichthyes > Orectolobiformes > Hemiscylliidae > Chiloscyllium > Chiloscyllium plagiosum. Next base: position 175,518,070 of record NW_028270139.1, on the reverse strand, counting down.
ACATTAGCGAGATCGACATTAACAAGGTCGACATTAACGAAGTCGACATTAGCGAGATCGACATTAACAAGATCGACATTAACAAGATAGACATTAGCGAGATCGACATTAACAAGATCGACATTAGCGAGATCGATATTAGCGAGATCGACATTAGTGAGATCGACATTAACGAGATCGACATTAGCCAGATCGACATTAACGAGATCGACATTAGCGAGATCGACATTAGCGAGATCGACATTAGCAAGATCGCCATTAGCGAGATCGACATTAGCGAGATCGACATTAGCAAGATAGACATTAGCGAGATTGACATTAGCGAGATTGACATTAACAAGATCGACATTAGCGAGATCGACATAAGCGAGATCGACATTAGCGAGATCGACATAAGCGAGATCGACATAAGCGAGATCGACATTAGCGAGATCGACATTAGTGAGATCGACATTAACGAAATCGACATTAGCGAGATCGACATTAACGAGATCGACATTAGCGAGATCGACATTAGCAAGACAGACATTAGCGAGATCGACATTCGCGAGATCGACATTAACAAGATCGACATTAGCGAGATCGGCATAAGCGAGATCGACATTAGCGAGATCGACATTAGTGAGATCGACATTAGCAAGATCGACATGAGCGAGATCGACATTAACGAGATCGACATTAGCGAGATCGATATTAGCGAGATCGACATTAACGAGATCGACATTAGCGAGATCGACATTAGCGAGATCGACATTAGCGAGATCGACATTAGCGAGATTGACATTAGCAAGATCGACATTAGCGAAATCGACATTAGCGAAATCGACATTAGCGAGATCGACATTAGCGAGATCGACATTAGCGAGATCGCCATTAGCGATATAGACATTAGCAAGATCGACATTAGCGAAATCGACATTAGCGAGATCGACATTAGCGAAATCGACATTAGCGAGATCGACATTAGCGAGATCGACATTAGCGAGATCGACATTAGCGAGATTGACATTAACGAGATCGACATTAGCGAGATCGACATCAACAAGGTCGACATTAACGAAGTCGACATTAGCGAGATCGACATTAGCGAGATCGACATTAACAAGATCGACATTAACAAGATCGACATTAACAAGATCGACATTAGCGAGATCGACATTACCGAGATCGACATTAACAAGATCGACATGAGCGAGATCGACATTAGCGAGATCGACATTAGCGAGATCGACATTAGCGAGATCGACATTAACAAGATCGACATTAGCGAGATCGACATTAGCGAGATCGACATTAGCGAGATCGACATTAGCGAGATCGACATTAACAAAATCGACATTATCGAGATCGACATTAGCGAGATTGACATTAACAAGATCGACATGAGCGAGATCGACATTAGCGAGATCGACATTAGCGAGATCGTCATTAACAAGATAGACATTAGCGAGATCGACATTAGCGAGATCGACATTAACAAGATAGACATTAGCGAGATCGACATTAGCGAGATCGACATTAACAAGATCGACATTAGCGAGATCGACATTAGCAAGATCGACATTAGCGAGATCGACATTAACGAGATCGACATTAGCGAGATCAACAGAAGCGAGATCGACATTAACAAGATAGACTTTAGCGAGCTCGACATTAACAAGATCGACATTAGCGAGATCGACATTAGCGAGATCGACATTAGTGGGATCGATATTAACGAGATCGACATTAGCGAGATCGACATTAACGAGATCGACATTAGCGAGATCGACATTAGCGAGATCGACATTAGCATGATCGACATTAACAAGATAGACATTAGCGAGATCGACATTAGCGAGATCGACATTAGCAAGATAGACATTAGCGAGATCGACATTAGCGAGATCGACATTAGCGAGATCGACATTAGCGAGATCGACATTAACGAGATCGACATTAACGAGATCGACATTAGCGAGATCGACATTAGCGAGATCGACATTAGCGAGATTGCCATTAGCGATATTGACATTAGCAAGATCGACATTAGCGAAATCGACATTAGCGAGATCGACATTAGCGAGATCGACATTAGCGAGATCGCCATTAGCGATATAGACATTAGCAAGATCGACATTAGCGAAATCGACATTAGCGAGATCGACATTAGCGAGATCGACATTAGCGAGATTGACATTAACGAGATCGACATTAGCGAGATCGACATTAACAAGGTCGACATTAACGAAGTCGACATTAGCGAGATCGACATTAACAAGATCGACATTAACAAGATAGACATTAGCGAGATCGACATTAGCGAGATCGACATTAACAAGATCGACATTAGCGAGATCGACATTAACAAGATCGACATTAGCGAGATCGACATTAGCGAGATCGACATTAGCGAGATCGACATTTGCGAGAACGACATTAGCGAGATCGACATTAACAAGATCGACATTAGCGAGATCGACATTAGCGAGATCGACATTAGTGAGATCGACATTAGTGAGATCGACATTGACAAGATCGACATTAGCGAGATCGACATTAGCGAGATCGACATTAACGAGATCGACATTAACGAGATCGGCATTAGCGAGATCGACATTCGCGAGATCGACATTAGCGAGATTGCCATTAGCGATATTGACATTAGCAAGATCGACATTAGCGAAATCGACATTACCGAGATCGACATTAGCGAGATCGACATTAGCGAGATTGCCATTAGTGATATTGACATTAGCAAGATCGACATTAGCGAAATCGACATTAGCGAGATCGACATTAGCGAGATCGACATTAGCGAGATCGACATTAGCGAGATCGCCATTCGCGATATAGACATTAGCAAGATCGACATTAGCAAGATCGACATTAGCGAAATCGACATTAGCGAGATCGACATTAGCGAGATCGACATTAGCGAGATTGACATTAACGAGATCGACATTAGCGAGATCGACATTAACAAGGTCGTCATTAACGAAGTCGACATTAGCGAGATCGACATTAGCGAGATCGACATTAACAAGATCGACATTAACAAGATAGACATTAGTGAGATCGACATTAGCGAGATCGACATTAGCGAGATCGCCATTAACAAGATCGACATTAGCGAGATCGACATTAGCGAGATCGACATTAGCGAGATCGACATTAGCGAGATCGACATTAACAAGATCGACATTAGCGAGATCGACATTAGCGAGATCGACATTAACAAGATCGACATTAGCGAGATCGACATTAGCGAGATCAACATTAGCGAGATCGACATTAGCGAGATCGACATTAACAAGATCGACATTAGCGAGATCGACATTAGCGAGATCGACATTAACAAGATCGACATTAGCGAGATCGACTTTAGCGAGATCAACATTAGTGAGATCGACATTAGTGAGATCGACATTAGCGAGATCGACATTAGCGAAATCGACATTAACAAGATAGACATTAGCGAGATCGACATTAGTGAGATAGACATTAGCGAGATCGACATTAGCGAGATCGACATTAGTGAGATAGACATTAGTGCGATCGACATTAGTGAGATCGACATTAGCGAGATCGACATTAGTGAGATAGACATTAGTGAGATCGACATTAGTGAGATTGACATTAGCGAGATCGACATTAGTGAGATAGACATTAGCGAGATCGACATTAGCGAGATCGACATTAGCGAGATCGACATTAGCGAGATCGACATTAGCGAGATCAACATTAGCGAGATCGACATTAACAAGATCGACATAAGTGAGATCGACATGAGCGAGATCGACATTAGCGAGATCGACATTAGCGAGATCGACATTAACAAGATCGACATTAGCGAGATCGACATTAGCGAGATCGACATTAGCGAGATCGACATTAGCGAGATCGAATTTAGCGAGATCAACATTAGTGAGATCGACATTAGTGAGATCGACATTAGCGAAATCGACATTAACAAGATAGACATTAGCGAGATCGACATTAGTGAGATAGACATTAGCGAGATCGACATTAGCGAGATCGACATTAGTGAGATAGACATTGGTGAGATCGACATTAGTAAGATTGACATTAGCGAGATCGACATTAGCGAGATCGACATTAACAAGATCGACATTAACAAGATAGACATTAGTGAGATCGACATTAGCGAGATCGACATTAGCGAGATCGACATTAACAAGATCGACATTAGCGAGATTGACATTAACAAGATCGACATTAGCGAGATCGACATTAGCGAGATCGACATTTGCGAGATCGACATTAACAAGATCGACATTAGCGAGATCGATATTAGCGAGATCGACATTAGCGAGATCGACATTAACAAGATCGACATTAGCGATATCGACATTAGCGAGATCGACATTAACAAGATCGACATTAACAAGATCGACATTAGCGAGGTCGACATTAGCGAGATCAACATTAGCGAGATCGACATTAGCGAGATCGACATTAACGAGATCGACATTAACAAGATCGACATTAGCGAGATCGACATTAGCGAGATCGACATTAGCGAGATCGACATTAGCGAGATCGACATTAGCGAGATCGACATTAACAAGATCGACATTAGCGAGATCGACTTTAGCGAGATCAACATTAGTGAGATCGACATTAGTGAGATCGACATTAGTGAGATCGACATTAACAAGATCGACATTAGCGAGATCGACTTTAGTGGGATCGATATTAACGAGATCGACATTAGCGAGATCGACATTAACGAGATCGACATTAGCGAGATCGACATTAGCGAGATCGACATTAGCATGATCGACATTAACAAGATAGACATTAGCGAGATCGACATTAGCGAGATCGACATTAGCAAGATAGACATTAGCGAGATCGACATTAGCGAGATCGACATTACCGAGATCGACATTAACGAGATCGACATTAACGAGATCGACATTAGCGAGATCGACATTAGCGAGATCGACACTGGCGAGATTGCCATTAGCGATATTGACATTAGCAAGATCGACATTAGCGAAATCGACATTAGCGAGATCGACATTAGCGAGATCGACATTAGCGAGATCGCCATTAGCGATATAGACATTAGCAAGATCGACATTAGCGAAATCGACATTAGCGAGATCGACATTAGCGAGATCGACATTAGCGAGATTGACATTAACGAGATCGACATTAGCGAGATCGACATTAACAAGGTCGACATTAACGAAGTCGACATTAGCGAGATCGACATTAACAAGATCGACATTAACAAGATAGACATTAGCGAGATCGACATTAGCGAGATCGACATTAACAAGATCGACATTAGCGAGATCGACATTAACAAGATCGACATTAGCGAGATCGACATTAGCGAGATCGACATTAGCGAGATCGACATTTGCGAGATCGACATTAGCGAGATCGACATTAACAAGATCGACATTAGCGAGATCGACATTAGCGAGATCGACATTAGTGAGATCGACATTAGTGAGATCGACATTGACAAGATCGACATTAGCGAGATCGACATTAGCGAGATCGACATTAACGAGATCGACATTAACGAGATCGGCATTAGCGAGATCGACATTCGCGAGATCGACATTAGCGAGATTGCCATTAGCGATATTGACATTAGCAAGATCGACATTAGCGAAATCGACATTAGCGAGATCGACATTAGCGAGATCGACATTAGCGAGATTGCCATTAGTGATATTGACATTAGCAAGATCGACATTAGCGAAATCGACATTAGCGAGATCGACATTAGCGAGATCGACATTAGCGAGATCGACATTAGCGAGATCGCCATTCGCGATATAGACATTAGCAAGATCGACATTAGCAAGATCGACATTAGCGAAATCGACATTAGCGAGATCGACATTAGCGAGATCGACATTAGCGAGATTGACATTAACGAGATCGACATTAGCGAGATCGACATTAACAAGGTCGTCATTAACGAAGTCGACATTAGCGAGATCGACATTAGCGAGATCGACATTAACAAGATCGACATTAACAAGATAGACATTAGTGAGATCGACATTAGCGAGATCGACATTAGCGAGATCGCCATTAACAAGATCGACATTAGCGAGATCGACTTTAGCGAGATCGACATTAGCAAGATCGACATTAGCGAGATCGACATTAGCGAGATCGACATTAACAAGATCGACATTAGCGAGATCGACATTAGCGAGATCGACATTAACAAGATCGACATTAGCGAGATCGACATTAGCGAGATCAACATTAGCGAGATCGACATTAGCGAGATCGACATTAACAAGATCGACATTAGCGAGATCGACATTAGCGAGATCGACATTAACAAGATCGACATTAGCGAGATCGACTTTAGCGAGATCAACATTAGTGAGATCGACATTAGTGAGATCGACATTAGCGAGATCGACATTAGCGAAATCGACATTAACAAGATAGACATTAGCGAGATCGACATTAGTGAGATAGACATTAGCGAGATCGACATTAGCGAGATCGACATTAGTGAGATAGACATTAGTGCGATCGACATTAGTGAGATCGACATTAGCGAGATCGACATTAGTGAGATAGACATTAGTGAGATCGACATTAGTGAGATCGACATTAGCGAGATCGACATTAGTGAGATAGACATTAGCGAGATCGACATTAGCGAGATCGACATTAGCGAGATCGACATTAGCGAGATCAACATTAGCGAGATCGACATTAACAAGATCGACATAAGTGAGATCGACATGAGCGAGATCGACATTAGCGAGATCGACATTAGCGAGATCGACATTAACAAGATCGACATTAGCGAGATCGACATTAGCGAGATCGACATTAGCGAGATCGACATTAGCGAGATCGAATTTAGCGAGATCAACATTAGTGAGATCGACATTAGTGAGATCGACATTAGCGAAATCGACATTAACAAGATAGACATTAGCGAGATCGACATTAGTGAGATAGACATTAGCGAGATCGACATTAGCGAGATCGACATTAGTGAGATAGACATTGGTGAGATCGACATTAGTAAGATTGACATTAGCGAGATCGACATTAGCGAGATCGACATTAACAAGATCGACATTAACAAGATAGACATTAGTGAGATCGACATTAGCGAGATCGACATTAGCGAGATCGACATTAACAAGATCGACATTAGCGAGATTGACATTAGCGAGATCGACTTGAGCGAGATCGACATTAGCGAGATCGACATTAGCGAGATCGACTTTAGCGAGATCAACATTAGTGAGATCGACATTAGTGAGATCGACATTAGCGAAATCGACATTAACAAGATAGACATCAGCGAGATCGACATTAGTGAGATAGACATTAGCGAGATCGACATTAGCGAGATCGACATTCGTGAGATAGACATTAGTGAGATCGACATTAGTAAGATTGACATTAGCGAGATCGACATTAGTGAGATCGACATTAGTAAGATTGACATTAGCGAGATCGACATTAGCGAGATCGACATTAGCGAGATCGACATTAGTAAGATTGACATTAGCGAGATCGACATTAACAAGGTCGACATTAGCGAGATCGACATTAACAAGGTCGACATTAACGAAGTCGACATTAGCGAGATCCACATTAGCGAGATCGACATTAACAAGATCGACATTAGCGAGATCGACATTAGCGAGATCGACATTAGCGAGATCGACATTAACAAGATCGACATTAGCGAGATCGACATTAGCGAGATCGACATTAACAAGATTGACATTAGCAAGATAGACATTAGCGAGATCGACATTAGCGAGATCGACTTTAGCGAGATCGACATTAGCGAGATCGACATTAACAAGATCGACATTAGCGAGATCGACATTAGCGAGATCGACATTAACAAGATTGACATTAGCAAGATTGACATTAGCAAAATAGACATTAGCGAGATCGACATTACCGAGATCGACATTAGCGAGATTGACATTAACAAGATTGACATTAGCAAGATAGACATTAGCGAGATCGACATTAGCGAGATTGACATTAACAAGATTGACATTAGCAAGATAGACATTAGCGAGATCGACATTAGCGAGATCGACATTAGCGAGATCGACATTAGCGAGATCGACATTAGCGAGATCGACATTAACGAGATCGACATTAACAAGACAGACATTAGTGAGATCGACATTAGCGAGATCGACATTAGCGAGATCGACATTAACAAGATCGACATTAGCGAGATCGACATTAGCGAGATCGACATTAGCGAGATCGACATTAACAAGATCGACATTAGCGAGATCGATATTAGCGAGATCGACATTAGCGAGATCGACATTAACAAGATCGACATTAGCGAGATCGACATTAGCGAGATCGACATTAACAAGATCGACATTAGCGAGGTCGACATTAGCGAGATCAACATTAGCGAGATCGACATTAGCGAGATCGACATTAGCGAGATCGACATTAACAAGATCGACATTAGCGAGATCGACATTAGCGAGATCGACATTAGCGAGATCGACATTAGCGAGATCGACATTAGCGAGATCGACATTAACAAGATCGACATTAGCGAGATCGACTTTAGCGAGATCAACATTAGTGAGATCGACATTAGTGAGATCGACATTAGTGAGATCGACATTAACAAGATCGACATTAGCGAGATCGACTTTAGCGAGATCAACATTAGTGAGATCGACATTAGTGAGAGCGACATTAGTGAGATCGACATTAGCGAGATCGACATTTGCGAAATCGTCATTAACAAGATAGACATTAGCGAGATCGACATTAGTGAGATAGACATTAGCGAGATCAACATTAGTGAGATCGACATTAGCGAGATCGACAATAGCGAAATCGACATTAACAAGATAGACATTAGCGAGATCGACATTAGTGAGATAGACATTAGCGAGATCGACATTAGTGAGATCAACATTAGTGAGATAGACATTAGCGAGATCGACATTAGTGAGATAGACATTAGCGAGATCGACATTAGTGAGATCGACATTAGCGAGATCGACATTAGCGAGATCAACATTAGCGAGATCGACATTAGCGAGATCGACATTAACAAGATCGACATTAGCGAGATCGACATTAGCGAGATCGACTTTAGCGAGATCAACATTAGTGAGATCGACATTAGTGAGATCGACATTAGCGAGATCGACATTAGCGAAATCGACGTTAACAAGATAGACATTAGCGAGATCGACATTAGTGAGATAGACATTAGCGAGATCGACATTAGTGAGATCAACATTAGTGAGATAGACATTAGCGAGATCGACATTAGTGAGATAGACATTAGCGAGATCGACATTAGCGAGATCGACATTAGCGAGATCGACATTAGCGAGATCGACATTAGCGAGATCGACATTAACGAGATCGACATTAGCGAGATCGACATTAGCGAGATCAACATTAGCGAGATCGACATTAGCGAGATCGACATTAACGAGATCGACATTAGCGAGATCGACCTGAGCGAGATCGACATTAGCGAGATCGACATTAGCGAGATCGACTTTAGCGAGATCAACATTAGTGAGATCGACATTAGTGAGATCGACATTAGCGAGATCGACATTAGCGAAATCGACGTTAACAAGATAGACATTAGCGAGATCGACATTAGTGAGATAGACATTAGCGAGATCGACATTAGTGAGATCGACATTAGTGAGATAGACATTAATGTGATCGACATTAGCGAGATCGACATTAGTGAGATAGACATTAGCGAGATCGACATTAGTGAGATCGAAATTAGCGAGATCGACATTAGCGAGATCAACATTAGCGAGATCGACATTAGCGAGATCGACATTAACAAGATCGACATTAGCGAGATCGACATTAGCGAGATCGACATTAGCGAGATCGACATTAGCGAGATCGACATTAACAAGATCGACATTAGCGAGATCGACTTGAGCGAGATCGACATTAGCGAGATCGACATTAGCGAGATCGACTTTAGCGAGATCAACATTAGTGAGATCGACATTAGTGAGATCGACATTAGCGAAATCGACATTAACAAGATAGACATCAGCGAGATCGACATTAGTGAGATAGACATTAGCGAGATCGACATTAGCGAGATCGACATTCGTGAGATAGACATTAGTGAGATCGACATTAGTAAGATTGACATTAGCGAGATCGACATTAGTGAGATCGACATTAGTAAGATTGACATTAGCGAGATCGACATTAGCGAGATCGACATTAGCGAGATCGACATTAGTAAGATTGACATTAGCGAGATCGACATTAACAAGGTCGACATTAGCGAGATCGACATTAACAAGGTCGACATTAACGAAGTCGACATTAGCGAGATCCACATTAGCGAGATCGACATTAACAAGATCGACATTAGCGAGATCGACATTAGCGAGATCGACATTAGCGAGATCGACATTAACAAGATCGACATTAGCGAGATCGACATTAGCGAGATCGACATTAACAAGATTGACATTAGCAAGATAGACATTAGCGAGATCGACATTAGCGAGATCGACTTTAGCGAGATCGACATTAGCGAGATCGACATTAACAAGATTGACATTAGCAAGATTGACATTAGCAAAATAGACATTAGCGAGATCGACATTACCGAGATCGACATTAGCGAGATTGACATTAACAAGATTGACATTAGCAAGATAGACATTAGCGAGATCGACATTAGCGAGATTGACATTAACAAGATTGACATTAGCAAGATAGACATTAGCGAGATCGACATTAGCGAGATCGACATTAGCGAGATCGACATTAGCGAGATCGACATTAGCGAGATCGACATTAGCGAGATCGACATTAACGAGATCGACATTAGCGAGATCGACATTAGCGAGATCGACATTAACGAGATCGACATTAGCGAGATCGACATTAGCAAGATCGACATTAGCGAGATTGACATTAACAAGATCGACATTAGCGAGATCGACATTAGCGAGATCGACATTAACGAGATCGACATTAGCGAGATCGACATTAGCGAGATCGACATTAGCGAGATCGACATTAACAAGATTGACATTAGCGAGATTGACATTAGCGAGATCGACATTAACAAGATAGACATTAGCGAGATCGACATTAACAAGATAGACATTAGCGAGATCGACATTAACGAGATCGACATTAACGAGATCGACATTAGCGAGATCGACATTAACGAGATCAACATTAACGAGATCGACATTCGTGAAATCGACATGAGCGAGATCGATATTAGCGAGATCGACATTAGCGAGATCAACATTAACGAGATCGACATTAGTGAGCTCGAAGTTAGCGAGTTCGATATTAGCGAGATCGACATTAGCGAGATCGACATTAACAAGATCGACATTAGCGAGATCGACATTCACGAGATCGACATTAGCGAGATCGACATTAGCGAGATCGACATTAGCGAGATCGACATTAGCGAGATCGACATTAACAAGATCGACATTAGCAAGATCGACATTAGCGAGATCGACATTAGCGAGATCGACATTAACAAGATAGACATTAGCGAGATCGACATTAGCGAGATCGACATTAACAAGATAGACATTAGCGAGATCGACATTAGCGAGATCGACATTAACAAGATAGACATTAGCGAGATCGACATTAGCGAGATCGACATTAGCAAGATAGACATTAACAAGATAGACATTAGCGAGATCCACATTAGCGAGATCGACATTAGCAAGATAGACATTAGCGAGATCGACATTAGCGAGATCGACATTAACAAGATCGACATTAGCGAGATCGACATTAGCGAGATCGACATTAGCGAGATCGACATTAACGAGATCGACATTAGCGAGATCGACATTAGCGAGATCGACATTAGCAAGATCGACATTAACAAGATAGACATTAGTGAGATCGACATTAGCGAGATAGACATTAGCAAGATAGACATTAGCGAGATCGACATTAGCGAGATCGACATTAACAAGATCGACATTAGCGAGATCGACATAAGCGAGATCGACATTAGTGAGATCGACATTAACGAGATCGACATTAGCGAGATCGACATTAACGAGATCGACATTAGCGAGATCGACATTAGCAAGATCGACATTAGCGAGATTGACATTAACAAGATCGACATTAGCGAGATCGACATTAGCGAGATCGACATTAACGAGATCGACATTAGCGAGATCGACATTAGCGAGATCGACATTAGCGAGATTGCCATTAGCGATATTGACATTAGCAAGATTGACATTAGTGAAATCGACATTAGCGAGATCGACATTAGCGAGATCGACATTAACAAGGTCGACATTAACGAGATCGACATTAGCGAGATTGACATTAACAAGATAGACATTAACAAGATCGACATTAGCGAGATCGAACTTAGTGAGATCGACATTAGCGAGATCGACATTAACGAGATCGACATTAGCGAGATCGACATTAGCGAGATCGACATTAACAAGATAGACATTAGCAAGATCGACATTAGTGAAATCGACATTAGCGAGATCGACATTAGCGAGATCGACATTAGCGAGATCGCCATTAGCGATATAGACATTAGCAAGATCGACATTAGCGAAATCGACATTAGCGAGATCGACATTAGCGAGATCGACATTAACGAGATCGACATTAACAAGGTCGACATTAACGAAGTCGACATTCGCGAGATCGACATTAGCGATATCGACATTAGCGAGATCGACATTCACAAGATCGACATTAACAAGATAGACATTAGTGAGATCGACATTAGCGAGATCGACATTAGCGAGATCGACATTTGCGAGATCGACATTAGCGAGATCGACATTAACGAGATCGAAATTAGCGAGATCGACATTAACGAGATCGACATTAACGAGATCGACATTAGCGAGATCGACATTAGCGAGATCGACATTAACGAGATCGACATTAACGAGATCAACATTAACGAGATCGTCATTCGCAAAATCGACATGAGCGAGATCGATATTAGCGAGATCGACATTAGCGAGATCAACATTAACGAGATCGAAATTAGTAAGCTCGAAATTAGCGAGATCGACATTAGCGAGATCGACATTAGCGAGATGGACATTAACAAGATCGACATTAGCAAGATCGACATTAGCGAGATCGACATTAGCGAGATCGACATTAACGAGATCGACATTTGCGAGATCGACATTAGCGAGATCGACATTAGCAAGATCGACATTAACAAGATAGACATTAGCGAGATCGACATTAGCAAGATAGACATTAGCGAGATCGACATTAGCGAGATTGACATTAACAAGATCGACATTAGCGAGATCGACATTAACGAGATCGACATTTGCGAGATCGACATTAGCGAGATCGACATTAGCAAGATCGACATTAACAAGATAGACATTAGCGAGATCGACATTAGCGAGATCGACATGAGCAAGATAGACATTAGCGAGATCGACATTAGCGAGATCGACATTAACAAGATCGACATTAGCAAGATCGACATTAGCGAGATCGACATAAGTGAGATCGACATTAGCGAGATCGACATTAGTGAGATCGACATTAACGAGATCGACATTAGCGAGATCGACATTAACGAGATCGACATTAGCGAGATCGACATTAGCGAGATCGACATTAGCGAGATCGACATTAACGAGATCGACATTAGCGAGATCGACATTAGCGAGATCGACATGAACGAGATCGACATTAGCGAGATCGACATTAACGAGATCGACATTAGCGAGATCGACATGAACGAGATCGACATTAGCGAGATCGACATTAACAAGATCGACATTAGCGATATCGACATTAGCGAGATCGACATTAGCGAGATCGACATTAGCGAGATCGACATTAGCGAGATCGACATTAGCGAGATCGACATTAGCGAGATCGACATTAGCGAGATCGACATTAGCGAGATCGACATTAGCGAGATCGACATTAGTGAGATAGACATTAGCGAGATCGACATTAGCGAGATCGACATTAGTAAGATTGACATTAGCGAGATCGACATTAACAAGGTCGACATTAGCGAGATCGACATTTACAAGGTCGACATTAACGAAGTCGACATTAGCGAGATCGACATTAGCGAGATCGACATTAGCGAGATCGACATTAACAAGATTGACATTCGCAAGATAGACCTTAGCGAGATCGACATTAGCGAGATCGACATTAGCTTGATCGACATTAGCGAGGTCGGCATTAGCGAGATCGACATTAACAAGATCGACATTAGCGAGATCAACATTAGCGAGATCGACATTAACAAGATTGACATTAGCAAGATAGACATTAGCGAGATCGACATTAGCGTGATCGTCATTAGCGAGATTGACTTTAACAAGATTGACATTAGCGAGATAGACATTAGCGAGATCGACATTAGCGAGATTGACATTAACAAGATTGACATTAGCAAGATAGACATTAGCGAGATCGACATTAGCGAGATCGACATTAGCGAGATCGACATTAGCGAGATCGACATTAACGAGATCGACATTAGTGAGATCGACATTAGCGAGATCGACATTAGCGAGATCGACATTAACAAGATCGACAATAGCGAGATCGACATTAGCGAGATCGACATTAGCGAGATCGACATTAACAAGATAGACATTAGCGAGATCGACATTAGCGAGATCGACATTAACAAGATTGACATTAGCAAGATTGACATTAGCGAGATAGACATTAGCGAGATCGACATTAGCGAGATCGACATTAGCGAGATCGACATTAACGAGATCAACATTAACGAGATCGACATTCGTGAGATCGACATGAGCGAGATCGATATTAGCGAGATCGACATTAGCGAGATCAACATTAACGAGATCGAAATTAGTAAGCTCGAAATTAGCGAGATCGACATTAGCGATATCGACATTAGCGATATCGACATTAGCGAGATCGACATTAACAAGATCGACATTAGCAAGATCGACATTAGCGAGATCGACATTAGCGAGATCGACATTAGCGAGATCGACATTAACAAGATCGACATTAGCGAGATCGACATTAGCGAGATCAACATTAGCGAGATCGACATTAGCGAGATCGACATTAGCGAGATCGACATTAGCGAGATCGACATTAACAAGATCGACATTAGCAAGATCGACATTAGCGAGATCGACATTAACAAGATTGACATTAGCGAGATAGACATTAGCGAGATCGACATTAGCGAGATCGACATTAGCAAGATAGACATTAGCGAGATCGACATTAGCGAGATCGACATTAGCGAGATCGACATTAACGAGATCGACATTAGCGAGATCGACATTAGCGAGATCGACATTAGCGAGATCGACATTAGCGAGATCGACATTAACAAGATCGACATTAGCAAGATCGACATTAGCGAGATCGACATTTGCGAGCTCGACATTAGCGAGATCGACATTAGCGAGATCGACATTAGCGAGATCGACATTAGCGAGATCGACATTAGCGAGATCGACATTAGCGAGATCGACATTAGCGAGATCGACATTAGCGAGATCGACATTAGTGAGATCGACATTACCGAGATCGACATTAGTGAGATAGACATTAGCGAGATCGACATTAGCGAGATCGACATTAGTAAGATTGACATTAGCGAGATCGACATTAACAAGGTCGACATTAGCGAGATCGACATTTACAAGGTCGACATTAACGAAGTCGACATTAGCGAGATCGACATTAGCGAGATCGACATTAGCGAGATCGACATTAACAAGATTGACATTCGCAAGATAGACCTTAGCGAGATCGACATTAGCGAGATCGACATTAGCTTGATCGACATTAGCGAGGTCGACATTAGCGAGATCGACATTAACAAGATCGACATTAGCGAGATCAACATTAGCGAGATCGACATTAACAAGATTGACATTAGCAAGATAGACATTAGCGAGATCGACATTAGCGTGATCGTCATTAGCGAGATTGACTTTAACAAGATTGACATTAGCGAGATAGACATTAGCGAGATCGACATTAGCGAGATTGACATTAGCGAGATTGACATTAACAAGATTGACATTAGCAAGATAGACATTAGCGAGATCGACATTAGCGAGATCGACATTAGCGAGATCGACATTAGCGAGATCGACATTAACGAGATCGACATTAGTGAGATCGACATTAGCGAGATCGACATTAGCGAGATCGACATTAACAAGATCGACAATAGCGAGATCGACATTAGCGAGATCGACATTAGCGAGATCGACATTAACAAGATAGACATTAGCGAGATCGACATTAGCGAGATCGACATTAACAAGATTGACATTAGCAAGATTGACATTAGCGAGATAGACATTAGCGAGATCGACATTAGCGAGATCGACATTAGCGAGATCGACATTAACGAGATCAACATTAACGAGATCGACATTCGTGAGATCGACATGAGCGAGATCGATATTAGCGAGATCGACATTAGCGAGATCAACATTAACGAGATCGAAATTAGTAAGCTCGAAATTAGCGAGATCGACTTTAGCGATATCGACATTAGCGATATCGACATTAGCGAGATCGACATTAACAAGATCGACATTAGCAAGATCGACATTAGCGAGATCGACATTAGCGAGATCGACATTTGCGAGATCGACATTAACAAGATCGACATTAGCGAGATCGACATTAGCGAGATCAACATTAGCGAGATCGACATTAGCGAGATCGACATTAACAAGATCGACATTAGCAAGATCGACATTAGCGAGATCGACATTAACAAGATTGACATTAGCGAGATAGACATTAGCGAGATCGACATTAGCGAGATCGACATTAGCAAGATAGACATTAGCGAGATCGACATTAGCGAGATCGACATTAGCGAGATCGACATTAACGAGATCGACATTAGCGAGATCGACATTAGCGAGATCGACATTAGCGAGATCGACATTAGCGAGATCGACATTAACAAGATCGACATTAGCAAGATCGACATTAGCGAGATCGACATTAGCGAGATCGACATTAACAAGATAGACATTAGCGAGATCGACATTAGCGAGATCGACATTAACAAGATAGACATTAGCGAGATCGACATTAGCGAGATCGACATTAACAAGATAGACATTAGCGAGATCGACATTAGCGAGATCGACATTAGCAAGATAGACATTAACAAGATAGACATTAGCGAGATCCACATTAGCGAGATCGACATTAGCAAGATAGACATTAGCGAGATCGACATTAGCGAGATCGACATTAACAAGATCGACATTAGCGAGATCGACATTAGCGAGATCGACATTAGCGAGATCGACATTAACGAGATCGACATTAGCGAGATCGACATTAGCGAGATCGACATTAGCAAGATCGACATTAACAAGATAGACATTAGCGAGATCGACATTAGCGAGATAGACATTAGCAAGATAGACATTAGCGAGATCGACATTAGCGAGATCGACATTAACAAGATCGACATTAGCGAGATCGACATAAGCGAGATCGACATTAGTGAGATCGACATTAACGAGATCGACATTAGCGAGATCGACATTAACGAGATCGACATTAGCGAGATCGACATTAGCAAGATCGACATTAGCGAGATTGACATTAACAAGATCGACATTAGCGAGATCGACATTAGCGAGATCGACATTAACGAGATCGACATTAGCGAGATCGACATTAGCGAGATCGACATTAGCGAGATTGCCATTAGCGATATTGACATTAGCAAGATCGACATTAGTGAAATCGACATTAGCGAGATCGACATTAGCGAGATCGACATTAACAAGGTCGACATTAACGAGATCGACATTAGCGAGATCGAACCTAGTGAGATCGACATTAGCGAGATCGACATTAACGAGATCGACATTAGCGAGATCGACATTAGCGAGATCGACATTAACAAGATAGACATTAGCAAGATCGACATTAGTGAAATCGACATTAGCGAGATCGACATTAGCGAGATCGACATTAGCGAGATCGCCATTAGCGATATAGACATTAGCAAGATCGACATTAGCGAAATCGACATTAGCGAGATCGACATTAGCGAGATCGACATTAACGAGATCGACATTAACAAGGTCGACATTAACGAAGTTACATTCGCGAGATCGACATTAGCGAGATCGACATTCACAAGATCGACATTAACAAGATAGACATTAGTGAGATCGACATTAGCGAGATCGACATTAGCGAGATCGACATTAGCGAGATCGACATTTGCGAGATCGACATTAGCGAGATCGACATTAACGAGATCGAAATTAGCGAGATCGACATTAACGAGATCGACATTAACGAGATCGACATTAGCGAGATCGACATTAGCGAGATCGACATTAACGAGATCGACATTAGCGAGATCGACATTAACGAGATCAACATTAACGAGATCGACATTCGCAAAATCGACATGAGCGAGATCGATATTAGCGAGATCGACATTAGCGAGATCAACATTAACGAGATCGAAATTAGTAAGCTCGAAATTAGCGAGATCGACATTAGCGAGATCGACATTAGCGAGATGGACATTAACAAGATCGACATTAGCAAGATCGACATTAGCGAGATCGACATTAGCGAGATCGACATTAACGAGATCGACATTTGCGAGATCGACATTAGCGAGATCGACATTAGCAAGATCGACATTAACAAGATAGACATTAGCGAGATCGACATTAGCGAGATCGACATTAGCAAGATAGACATTAGCGAGATCGACATTAGCGAGATTGACATTAACAAGATCGACATTAGCGAGATCGACATTAACGAGATCGACATTTGCGAGATCGACATTAGCGAGATCGACATTAGCAAGATCGACATTAACAAGATAGACATTAGCGAGATCGACATTAGCGAGATCGACATTAGCAAGATAGACATTAGCGAGATCGACATTAGCGAGATCGACATTAACAAGATCGACATTAGCAAGATCGACATTAGCGAGATCGACATAAGTGAGATCAACATTAGCGAGATCGACATTAGTGAGATCGACATTAACGAGATCGACATTAGCGAGATCGACATTAACGAGATCGACATTAGCGAGATCGACATTAGCGAGATCGACATTAGCGAGATCGACATTAACAAGATCGACATTAGCGAGATCGACATTAGCGAGATCGACATGAACGAGATCGACATTAGCGAGATCGACATTAACGAGATCGACATTAGCGAGATCGACATGAACGAGATCGACATTAGCGAGATCGACATTAACAAGATCGACATTAGCGAGATCGACATTAGCGAGATCGACATTAGCGAGATCGACATTAGCGAGATCGACTTTAGCGAGATCGACATTAGTGAGATCGACATTAGCGAGATCGACATTAGTGAGATAGACATTAGTGAGATCGACATTAGTGAGATTGACATTAGCGAGATCGACATTAGTGAGATCGACATTAGCGAGATCGACATTAGCGAGATCGACATTAGCGAGATCGACATTAGTGAGATCGACATTAGCGAGATCGACATTAGTGAGATAGACATTAGCGAGATCGACATTAGCGAGATCGACATTAGTAAGATTGACATTAGCGAGATCGACATTAACAAGGTCGACATTAGCGAGATCGACATTTACAAGGTCGACATTAACGAAGTCGACATTAGCGAGATCGACATTAGCGAGATCGACATTAACAAGGTCGACATTAGCGAGATCGACATTTACAAGGTCGACATTAACGAAGTCGACATTCGCAAGATAGACATCAGCGAGATCGACATTAGCGAGATCGACATTAGCTTGATCGACATTAGCGAGGTCGACATTAGCGAGATCGACATTAACAAGATCGACATTAGCGAGATCAACATTAGCGAGATCGACATTAACAAGATTGACATTAGCAAGATAGACATTAGCGAGATCGACATTAGCGTGATCGTCATTAGCGAGATTGACATTAACAAGATTGACATTAGCGAGATAGACATTAGCGAGATCGACATTAGCGAGATTGACATTAACAAGATTGACATTAGCAAGATAGACATTAGCGAGATCGACATTAGCGAGATCGACATTAGCGAGATCGACATTAGCGAGATCGACATTAACGAGATCGACATTAGTGAGATCGACATTAGCGAGATCGACATTAGCGAGATCGACATTAACGAGATCGACAATAGCGAGATCGACATTAGCGAGATCGACATTAGCGAGATCGACATTAACAAGATAGACATTAGCGAGATCGACATTAGCGAGATCGACATTAACAAGATTGACATTAGCAAGATTGACATTAGCGAGATAGACATTAGCGAGATCGACATTAGCGAGATCGACATTAGCGAGATCGACATTAGCGAGATCGACATTAGCGAGATCGACATTAACGAGATCCACATTAACGAGATCGACATTCGTGAGATCGACATGAGCGAGATCGATATTAGCGAGATCGACATTAGCGAGATCAACATTAACGAGATCGAAATTAGTAAGCTCGAAATTAGCGAGATCGACATTAGCGATATCGACATTAGCGATATCGACATTAGCGAGATCGACATTAACAAGATCGACATTAGCAAGATCGACATTAGCGAGATCGACATTAGCGAGATCGACATTAGCGAGATCGACATTAACAAGATCGACATTAGCAAGATTGACATTAGCGAGATCAACATTAGCGAGATCGACATTAGCGAGATCGACATTAGCGAGATCGACATTAGCGAGATCAACATTAGCGAGATCGACATTAGCGAGATCGACATTAGCGAGATCGACATTAGCGAGATCGACATTAACAAGATCGACATTAGCAAGATCGACATTAGCGAGATCGACATTAACAAGATTGACATTAGCGAGATAGACATTAGCGAGATCGACATTAGCGAGATCGACATTAGCGAGATCGACATTAACGAGATCGACATTAGCGAGATCGACATTAGCGAGATCGACATTAGCGAGATCGACATTAACAAGATCGACATTAGCGAGATCGACATTAGCGAGATCGACATTAGCGAGATCGACATTAACAAGATAGACATTAGCGAGATCGACATTAACAAGATTGACATTAGCAAGATAGACATTAGCGAGATCGACATTAGCGAGATCGACATTAGCGAGATCGACATTAACGAGATCGACATTAACGAGATCGACATTAGCGAGATCGACATTAACGAGATCAACATTAACGAGATCGACATTCGCGAAATCGACATGAGCGAGATCGATATTAGCGAGATCGACATTAGCGAGATCAACATTAACGAGATCGAAATTAGCAAGCTCGAAATTAGCGAGATCGACATTAGCGATATCGACATTAGCGAGATCGACATTAACAAGATCGACATTAGCAAGATCGACATTAGCGAGATCGACATTAGCGAGATCGACATTAGCGAGATCGACATTAACAAGATCGACATTAGCGAGATCGACATTAGCGAGATCAACATTAGCGAGATCGACATTAGCGAGATCGACATTAGCGAGATCGACATTAGCGAGATCGACATTAACAAGATCGACATTAGCAAGATCGACATTAGCGAGATCGACATTAGCGAGATCGACATTAACAAGATAGACATTAGCGAGATCGACATTAGCGAGATCGACATTAACAAGATAGACATTAGCGAGGTCGACATTAGCGAGATCGACATTAGCAAGATAGACATTAGCGAGATCGACATTAGCGAGATCGACATTAGCGAGATCGACTTTAGCGAGATCAACATTAGTGAGATCGACATTAGCGAGATCGACATTAGTGAGATAGAGATTAGTGAGATCGACATTAGTAAGATTGACATTAGCGAGATCGACATTAGTGAGATCGACATTAGTAAGATTGACATTAGCGAGATCGACATTAGCGAGATCGACATTAGCGAGATCGACATTAGCGAGATCGACATTAGTGAGATCGACATTAGCGAGATCGACATTAGTGAGATAGACATTAGCGAGATCGACATTAGCGAGATCGACATTAGTAAGATTGACATTAGCGAGATCGACATTAACAAGGTCGACATTAGCGAGATCGACATTAACAAGATTGACATTAGCGAGATAGACATTAGCGAGATCGACATTAGCGAGATCGACATTAGCAAGATAGACATTAGCGAGATCGACATTAGCGAGATCGACATTAGCGAGATCGACATTAACGAGATCGACATTAGCGAGATCGACATTAGCGAGATCGACATTAGCGAGATCGACATTAGCGAGATCGACATTAACAAGATCGACATTAGCAAGATCGACATTAGCGAGATCGACATTAGCGAGATCGACATTAACAAGATAGACATTAGCGAGATCGACATTAGCGAGATCGACATTAACAAGATAGACATTAGCGAGATCGACATTAGCGAGATCGACATTAACAAGATAGACATTAGCGAGATCGACATTAGCGAGATCGACATTAGCAAGATAGACATTAACAAGATAGACATTAGCGAGATCCACATTAGCGAGATCGACATTAGCAAGATAGACATTAGCGAGATCGACATTAGCGAGATCGACATTAACAAGATCGACATTAGCGAGATCGACATTAGCGAGATCGACATTAGCGAGATCGACATTAACGAGATCGACATTAGCGAGATCGACATTAGCGAGATCGACATTAGCAAGATCGACATTAACAAGATAGACATTAGCGAGATCGACATTAGCGAGATAGACATTAGCAAGATAGACATTAGCGAGATCGACATTAGCGAGATCGACATTAACAAGATCGACATTAGCGAGATCGACATAAGCGAGATCGACATTAGTGAGATCGACATTAACGAGATCGACATTAGCGAGATCGACATTAGCAAGATCGACATTAGCGAGATCGACATTAACAAGATCGACATTAGCGAGATCGACATTAGCGAGATCGACATTAACGAGATCGACATTAGCGAGATCGACATTAGCGAGATCGACATTAGCGAGATTGCCATTAGCGATATTGACATTAGCAAGATCGACATTAGTGAAATCGACATTAGCGAGATCGACATTAGCGAGATCGACATTAACAAGGTCGACATTAACGAGATCGACATTAGCGAGATCGAACCTAGTGAGATCGACATTAGCGAGATCGACATTAACGAGATCGACATTAGCGAGATCGACATTAGCGAGATCGACATTAACAAGATAGACATTAGCAAGATCGACATTAGTGAAATCGACATTAGCGAGATCGACATTAGCGAGATCGACATTAGCGAGATCGCCATTAGCGATATAGACATTAGCAAGATCGACATTAGCGAAATCGACATTAGCGAGATCGACATTAGCGAGATCGACATTAACGAGATCGACATTAACAAGGTCGACATTAACGAAGTTACATTCGCGAGATCGACATTAGCGAGATCGACATTCACAAGATCGACATTAACAAGATAGACATTAGTGAGATCGACATTAGCGAGATCGACATTAGCGAGATCGACATTAGCGAGATCGACATTTGCGAGATCGACATTAGCGAGATCGACATTAACGAGATCGAAATTAGCGAGATCGACATTAACGAGATCGACATTAACGAGATCGACATTAGCGAGATCGACATTAGCGAGATCGACATTAACGAGATCGACATTAGCGAGATCGACATTAACGAGATCAACATTAACGAGATCGACATTCGCAAAATCGACATGAGCGAGATCGATATTAGCGAGATCGACATTAGCGAGATCAACATTAACGAGATCGAAATTAGTAAGCTCGAAATTAGCGAGATCGACATTAGCGAGATCGACATTAGCGAGATGGACATTAACAAGATCGACATTAGCAAGATCGACATTAGCGAGATCGACATTAGCGAGATCGACATTAACGAGATCGACATTTGCGAGATCGACATTAGCGAGATCGACATTAGCAAGATCGACATTAACAAGATAGACATTAGCGAGATCGACATTAGCGAGATCGACATTAGCAAGATAGACATTAGCGAGATCGACATTAGCGAGATTGACATTAACAAGATCGACATTAGCGAGATCGACATTAACGAGATCGACATTTGCGAGATCGACATTAGCGAGATCGACATTAGCAAGATCGACATTAACAAGATAGACATTAGCGAGATCGACATTAGCGAGATCGACATTAGCAAGATAGACATTAGCGAGATCGACATTAGCGAGATCGACATTAACAAGATCGACATTAGCAAGATCGACATTAGCGAGATCGACATAAGTGAGATCAACATTAGCGAGATCGACATTAGTGAGATCGACATTAACGAGATCGACATTAGCGAGATCGACATTAACGAGATCGACATTAGCGAGATCGACATTAGCGAGATCGACATTAGCGAGATCGACATTAACAAGATCGACATTAGCGAGATCGACATTAGCGAGATCGACATGAACGAGATCGACATTAGCGAGATCGACATTAACGAGATCGACATTAGCGAGATCGACATGAACGAGATCGACATTAGCGAGATCGACATTAACAAGATCGACATTAGCGAGATCGACATTAGCGAGATCGACATTAGCGAGATCGACATTAGCGAGATCGACTTTAGCGAGATCGACATTAGTGAGATCGACATTAGCGAGATCGACATTAGTGAGATAGACATTAGTGAGATCGACATTAGTGAGATTGACATTAGCGAGATCGACATTAGTGAGATCGACATTAGCGAGATCGACATTAGCGAGATCGACATTAGCGAGATCGACATTAGTGAGATCGACATTAGCGAGATCGACATTAGTGAGATAGACATTAGCGAGATCGACATTAGCGAGATCGACATTAGTAAGATTGACATTAGCGAGATCGACATTAACAAGGTCGACATTAGCGAGATCGACATTTACAAGGTCGACATTAACGAAGTCGACATTAGCGAGATCGACATTAGCGAGATCGACATTAACAAGGTCGACATTAGCGAGATCGACATTTACAAGGTCGACATTAACGAAGTCGACATTCGCAAGATAGACATCAGCGAGATCGACATTAGCGAGATCGACATTAGCTTGATCGACATTAGCGAGGTCGACATTAGCGAGATCGACATTAACAAGATCGACATTAGCGAGATCAACATTAGCGAGATCGACATTAACAAGATTGACATTAGCAAGATAGACATTAGCGAGATCGACATTAGCGTGATCGTCATTAGCGAGATTGACATTAACAAGATTGACATTAGCGAGATAGACATTAGCGAGATCGACATTAGCGAGATTGACATTAACAAGATTGACATTAGCAAGATAGACATTAGCGAGATCGACATTAGCGAGATCGACATTAGCGAGATCGACATTAGCGAGATCGACATTAACGAGATCGACATTAGTGAGATCGACATTAGCGAGATCGACATTAGCGAGATCGACATTAACAAGATCGACAATAGCGAGATCGACATTAGCGAGATCGACATTAGCGAGATCGACATTAACAAGATAGACATTAGCGAGATCGACATTAGCGAGATCGACATTAACAAGATTGACATTAGCAAGATTGACATTAGCGAGATAGACATTAGCGAGATCGACATTAGCGAGATCGACATTAGCGAGATCGACATTAGCGAGATCGACATTAGCGAGATCGACATTAACGAGATCCACATTAACGAGATCGACATTCGTGAGATCGACATGAGCGAGATCGATATTAGCGAGATCGACATTAGCGAGATCAACATTAACGAGATCGAAATTAGTAAGCTCGAAATTAGCGAGATCGACATTAGCGATATCGACATTAGCGATATCGACATTAGCGAGATCGACATTAACAAGATCGACATTAGCAAGATCGACATTAGCGAGATCGACATTAGCGAGATCGACATTAGCGAGATCGACATTAACAAGATCGACATTAGCAAGATTGACATTAGCGAGATCAACATTAGCGAGATCGACATTAGCGAGATCGACATTAGCGAGATCGACATTAGCGAGATCAACATTAGCGAGATCGACATTAGCGAGATCGACATTAGCGAGATCGACATTAGCGAGATCGACATTAACAAGATCGACATTAGCAAGATCGACATTAGCGAGATCGACATTAACAAGATTGACATTAGCGAGATAGACATTAGCGAGATCGACATTAGCGAGATCGACATTAGCGAGATCGACATTAACGAGATCGACATTAGCGAGATCGACATTAGCGAGATCGACATTAGCGAGATCGACATTAACAAGATCGACATTAGCGAGATCGACATTAGCGAGATCGACATTAGCGAGATCGACATTAACAAGATAGACATTAGCGAGATCGACATTAACAAGATTGACATTAGCAAGATAGACATTAGCGAGATCGACATTAGCGAGATCGACATTAGCGAGATCGACATTAACGAGATCGACATTAACGAGATCGACATTAGCGAGATCGACATTAACGAGATCAACATTAACGAGATCGACATTCGCGAAATCGACATGAGCGAGATCGATATTAGCGAGATCGACATTAGCGAGATCAACATTAACGAGATCGAAATTAGCAAGCTCGAAATTAGCGAGATCGACATTAGCGATATCGACATTAGCGAGATCGACATTAACAAGATCGACATTAGCAAGATCGACATTAGCGAGATCGACATTAGCGAGATCGACATTAGCGAGATCGACATTAACAAGATCGACATTAGCGAGATCGACATTAGCGAGATCAACATTAGCGAGATCGACATTAGCGAGATCGACATTAGCGAGATCGACATTAGCGAGATCGACATTAACAAGATCGACATTAGCAAGATCGACATTAGCGAGATCGACATTAGCGAGATCGACATTAACAAGATAGACATTAGCGAGATCGACATTAGCGAGATCGACATTAACAAGATAGACATTAGCGAGGTCGACATTAGCGAGATCGACATTAGCAAGATAGACATTAGCGAGATCGACATTAGCGAGATCGACATTAGCGAGATCGACTTTAGCGAGATCAACATTAGTGAGATCGACATTAGCGAGATCGACATTAGTGAGATAGAGATTAGTGAGATCGACATTAGTAAGATTGACATTAGCGAGATCGACATTAGTGAGATCGACATTAGTAAGATTGACATTAGCGAGATCGACATTAGCGAGATCGACATTAGCGAGATCGACATTAGCGAGATCGACATTAGTGAGATCGACATTAGCGAGATCGACATTAGTGAGATAGACATTAGCGAGATCGACATTAGCGAGATCGACATTAGTAAGATTGACATTAGCGAGATCGACATTAACAAGGTCGACATTAGCGAGATCGACATTTACAAGGTCGACATTAACGAAGTCGACATTAGCGAGATCGACATTAGCGAGATCGACATTAGCGAGATCGACATTAGCGAGGTCGACATTAGCGAGATCGACATTAACAAGATCGACATTAGCGAGATCGACATTAGCGAGATCGACATTAACAAGATTGACATTAGCAAGATAGACATTAGCGAGATCGACATTAGCGAGATCGTCATTAGCGAGATTGACATTAACAAGATTGACATTAGCGAGATCGACATTAGCGAGATTGACATTAACTAGATTGACATTAGCGAGATAGACATTAGCGAGATCGACATTAGCGAGATCGACATTAGCGAGATCGACATTAGCGAGATCGACATTAACGAGATCGACATTAGCGAGATCGACATTAGCGAGATCGACATGAGCGAGATCGACATGAGCGAGATCGACATTAGCGAGATCGACATTAACGAGATCGACATTAGCGAGATCGACATTAGCGAGATCGACATTAACAAGATAGACATTAGCGAGATCGACATTAGCGAGATCGACATGAACAAGATTGACATTAGCAAGATAGACATTAGCGAGATCGACATTAGCGAGATCGACATTAGCGAGATCGACATTAGCGAGATCGACATTAACGAGATCGACATTAACGAGATCGACATTAGCGAGATCGACATTAACGAGATCAACATTAACGAGATCGACATTCGCGAAATCGACATGAGCGAGATCGATATTAGCGAGATCGACATTAGCGAGATCAACATTAACGAGATCGAAATTAGTAAGCTCGAAATTAGCGAGATCGACATTAGCGATATCGACATTAGCGAGATCGACATTAACAAGATCGACATTAGCAAGATCGACATTAGCGAGATCGACATTAGCGAGATCGACATTAACAAGATCGACATTGGCGAGATCGACATTAGCGAGATCGACATTAGCGAGATCGACATTAGCGAGATCGACATTAACAAGATCGACATTAGCAAGATCGACATTAGCGAGATCGACATTAGCGAGATCGACATTAACAAGATAGACATTAGCGAGATCGACATTAGCGAGATCGACATTAACAAGATAGACATTAGCGAGATCGACATTAGCGAGATCGACATTAGCAAGATAGACATTAGCGAGATCGACATTAGCGAGATCGACTTTAACAAGATCGACATTAGCGAGATCGACATTAGCGAGATCGACATTAGCGAGATCGACATTAACGAGATCGACATTAGCGAGATCGACATTAGCGAGATCGACATTAGCGAGATCGACATTAACAAGATAGACATGAGCGAGATCGACATTAGCGGGATCGACATTAGCAAGATAGACATTAGCGAGATCGACATTAGCGAGATCGACATTAACAAGATCGACATTAGCGAGATCGACATTAGCGAGATCGACATTAGTGAGATCGACATTAACGAGATCGACATTAGCGAGATCGACATTAACGAGATCGACATTAGCGAGATCGACATTAGCGAGATCGACATTAGCAAGATCGACATTAACAAGATAGACATTAGCGAGATCGACATTAGCGAGATCGACATTAGCAAGATAGACATTAGCGAGATCGACATTAGCGAGATCGACATTAACAAGATCGACATTAGCGAGATCGACATAAGCGAGATCGACATTAGCGAGATCGACATTAGCGAGATCGACGTTAACGAGATCGACATTAGCGAGATCGACATTAACGAGATCAATATTAGCGAGATCGACATTAACAAGATCGACATTAGCGAGATCGACATTAGCGAGATCGACATTAACGAGATCGACATTAGCGAGATCGACATTACCAAGATAGACATTAGCAAGATCGACATTAGCGAGATCGACATTAACGAGATCGACATTAGCGAGATCGACATTAGCGAGATCGACATTAGCGAGATCGACATTGGCGAGATCGACATTAGCGAGATCGACATTAGCGAGATCGACATTAACAAGATCGACATTAGCGAGATCGACATTAGCGAGATCGACATTAGCGAGATCGACATTAGTGAGATCGACATTAACTGATCGACATTAACGAGATCGACATTAGCGAGATCGACATTAGCGAGATCGACATTAGCAAGATCGACATTAACAAGATAGACATTAGCGAGATCGACATTAGCGAGATCGACATTAGCAAGATAGACATTAGCGAGATCGACATTAACAAGATCGACATTAACAAGATCGACATTAGCGAGATCGACATAAGCGAGATCGACATTAGCGAGATCGACATTAGCGAGATCGACATTAGCGAGATCGACATTAACGAGATCGACATTAGCGAGATCGACATTAGCAAGATCGACATTAGCGAGATCGACATTAACAAGATCGACATTAGCGAGATCGACATTAGCGAGATCGACATTAACGAAATCGACATTAGCGAGATCAACATTAGCGAGATCGACATTAGCGAGATCGACATTAGCGAGATCAACATTAGCGAGATCGACATTAGCGAGATCGACATTAGCGAGATCGACATTAGCGAGATCGACATTAACAAGATCGACATTAGCGAGATCGACATTAGCGAGATCGACATTAACAAGATAGACATTAGCGAGATCGACATTAGCGAGATCGACATTAACAAGATAGACATTAGCGAGGTCGACATTAGCGAGATCGACATTAGCAAGATAGACATTAGCGAGATCGACATTAGCGAGATCGACATTAACAAGATCGACATTAGCGAGATCGACATTAGCGAGATCGACATTAGCGAGATCGACATTAACGAGATCGACATTAGCGAGATCGACATTAGCGAGATCGACATTAGCGAGATCGACATTAACTAGATAGACATGATCGAGAACGACATTAGCGAGATCGACATTAGCAAGATAGACATTAGCGAGATCGACATTAGCGAGATCGACATTAACAAGATCGACATTAGCGAGATCGACATTAGCGAGATCGACATTAGCGAGATCGACATTAACGAGATCGACATTAGCGAGATCGACATTAGCGAGATCGACATTAGCAAGATCGACATTAACAAGATAGACATGAGCGAGATCGACATTAGCGAGATCGACATTAGCAAGATAGACATTAGCGAGATCGACATTAGCGAGATCGACATTAACAAGATCGACATTAGCGAGATCGGCATAAGCGAGATCGACATTAGCGAGATCGACATTAGCGAGATCGACATTAGCGAGATCGACATTAACGAGATCGACATTAACGAGATCGACATTAGCGAGATCGACATTAGCGAGATCGACATTAGCGAGATCGACATTAGCGAGATCGACATTAGCGATATTGACATTAGCAAGATCGACATTAGCGAAATCGACATTAGCGAGATCGACATTAGCGAGATCGACATTAGCAAGATCGACATTAACAAGATAGACATTAGCGAGATCGACATTAGCGAGATCGACATTAGCAAGATAGACATTAGCGAGATCGACATTAGCGAGATTGACATTAACAAGATCGACATTAGCGAGATCGACATTAACGAGATCGACATTTGCGAGATCGACATTAGCGAGATCGACATTAGCAAGATCGACATTAACAAGATAGACATTAGCGAGATCGACATTAGCGAGATCGACTTTAGCAAGATAGACATTAGCGAGATCGACATTAGCGAGATCGACATTAACAAGATCGACATTAGCAAGATCGACATTAGCGAGATCGACATAAGCGAGATCGACATTAGCGAGATCGACATTAGTGAGATCGACATTAACGAGATCGACATTAGCGAGATCGACATTAACGAGATCGACATTAGCGAGATCGACATTAGCGAGATCGACATTAGCGAGATCGACATTAACAAGATCGACATTAGCGAGATCGACATTAGCGAGATCGACATGAACGAGATCGACATTAGCGAGATCGACATTAACAAGATCGACATTAGCGAGATCGACATGAACGAGATCGACATTAGCGAGATCGACATTAACAAGATCGACATTAGCGAGATCGACATGAACGAGATCGACATTAGCGAGATCGACATTAACAAGATCGACATTAGCGAGATCGACATTAGCGAGATCGACATTAGCGAGATCGACATTAACAAGATCGACATTAGCGAGATCGACATTAGCGAGATCGACATTAACGAGATCGACATTAGCGAGATCGACATTAGCGAGATCGACATTAGCGAGATTGCCATTAGCGATATTGACATTAGCAAGATCGACATTAGTGAAATCGACATTAGCGAGATCGACATTAGCGAGATCGACATTAACAAGGTCGACATTAACGAGATCGACATTAGCGAGATTGACATTAACAAGATAGACATTAACAAGATCGACATTAGCGAGATCGAACTTAGTGAGATCGACATTAGCGAGATCGACATTAACGAGATCGACATTAGCGAGATCGACATTAGCGAGATCGACATTAACAAGATAGACATTAGCAAGATCGACATTAGTGAAATCGACATTAGCGAGATCGACATTAGCGAGATCGACATTAGCGAGATCGCCATTAGCGATATAGACATTAGCAAGATCGACATTAGCGAAATCGACATTAGCGAGATCGACATTAGCGAGATCGACATTAACGAGATCGACATTAACAAGGTCGACATTAACGAAGTCGACATTCGCGAGATCGACATTAGCGATATCGACATTAGCGAGATCGACATTCACAAGATCGACATTAACAAGATAGACATTAGTGAGATCGACATTAGCGAGATCGACATTAGCGAGATCGACATTAGCGAGATCGACATTTGCGAGATCGACATTAGCGAGATCGACATTAACGAGATCGAAATTAGCGAGATCGACATTAACGAGATCGACATTAACGAGATCGACATTAGCGAGATCGACATTAGCGAGATCGACATTAACGAGATCGACATTAGCGAGATCGACATTAACGAGATCAACATTAACGAGATCGTCATTCGCAAAATCGACATGAGCGAGATCGATATTAGCGAGATCGACATTAGCGAGATCAACATTAACGAGATCGAAATTAGTAAGCTCGAAATTAGCGAGATCGACATTAGCGAGATCGACATTAGCGAGATGGACATTAACAAGATCGACATTAGCAAGATCGACATTAGCGAGATCGACATTAGCGAGATCGACATTAACGAGATCGACATTTGCGAGATCGACATTAGCGAGATCGACATTAGCGAGATCAACATTAACAAGATAGATATTAGCGAGATCGACATTAGCGAGATCGACATTAGCAAGATAGACATGAACGAGATCGACATTAGCGAGATTGACATTAACAAGATCGACATTAGCGAGATCGACATTAACGAGATCGACATTTGCGAGATCGACATTAGCGAGATCGACATTAGCAAGATCGACATTAACAAGATAGACATTAGCGAGATCGACATTAGCGAGATCGACATTAGCAAGATAGACATTAGCGAGATCGACATTAGCGAGATCGACATTAACAAGATCGACATTAGCAAGATCGACATTAGCGAGATCGACATAAGTGAGATCGACATTAGCGAGATCGACATTAGTGAGATCGACATTAACGAGATCGACATTAGCGAGATCGACATTAACGAGATCGACATTAGCGAGATCGACATTAGCGAGATTGACATTAGCGAGATCGACATTAACAAGATCGACATTAGCGAGATCGACATTAGCGAGATCGACATGAACGAGATCGACATTAGCGAGATCGACATTAACAAGATCGACATTAGCGAGATCGACATGAACGAGATCGACATTAGCGAGATCGACATTAACAAGATCGACATTAGCGAGATCGACATTAGCGAGATCGACATTAGCGAGATCGACATTAGCGAGATCGACTTTAGCGAGATCGACATTAGTGAGATCGACATTAGCGAGATCGACATTAGTGAGATAGACATTAGTGAGATCGACATTAGTGAGATTGACATTAGCGAGATCGACATTAGCGAGATCGACATTAGCGAGATCGACATTAGCGAGATCGACATTAGTGAGATCGACATTAGCGAGATCGACATTAGTGAGATAGACATTAGCGAGATCGACATTAGCGAGATCGACATTAGTGAGATTGACATTAGCGAGATCGACATTAACAAGGTCGACATTAGCGAGATCGACATTTACAAGGTCGACATTAACGAAGTCGACATTAGCGAGATCGACATTAGCGAGATCGACATTAGCGAGATCGACATTAACAAGATTGACATTCGCAAGATAGACATTAGCGAGATCGACATTAGCGAGATCGACATTAGCTTGATCGACATTAGCGAGGTCGACATTAGCGAGATCGACATTAACAAGATCGACATTAGCGAGATCAACATTAGCGAGATCGACATTAACAAGATTGACATTAGCAAGATAGACATTAGCGAGATCGACATTAGCGTGATCGTCATTAGCGAGATTGACATTAACAAGATTGACATTAGCGAGATAGACATTAGCGAGATCGACATTAGCGAGATTGACATTAACAAGATTGACATTAGCAAGATAGACATTAGCGAGATCGACATTAGCGAGATCGACATTAGCGAGATCGACATTAGCGAGATCGACATTAACGAGATCGACATTAGTGAGATCGACATTAGCGAGATAGACATTAGCGAGATCGACATTAGCGAGATCGACATTAGCGAGATCGACATTAACAAGATTGACATTAGCAAGATAGACATTAGCGAGATCGACATTAGCGAGATAGACATTAGCGAGATCGACATTAGCGAGATCGACATTAACAAGATTGACATTAGCAAGATTGACATTAGCGAGATCGACATTAGCGAGATCGACATTAGCGAGATCGACATTAGCGAGATCGACATTAGCGAGATCGACATTAACGAGATCAACATTAACGAGATCGACATTCGTGAGATCGACATGAGCGAGATCGATATTAGCGAGATCGACATTAGCGAGATCAACATTAACGAGATCGAAATTAGTAAGCTCGAAATTAGCGAGATCGACATTAGCGATATCGACATTAGCGATATCGACATTAGCGAGATCGACATTAACAAGATCGACATTAGCAAGATCGACATTAGCGAGATCGACATTAGCGAGATCGACATTAGCGAGATCGACATTAACAAGATCGACATTAGCGAGATAGACATTAGCGAGATCAACATTAGCGAGATCGACATTAGCGAGATCGACATTAGCGAGATCGACATTAGCGAGATCGACATTAACAAGATCGACATTAGCAAGATCGACATTAGCGAGATCGACATTAACAAGATTGACATTAGCGAGATAGACATTAGCGAGATCGACATTAGCGAGATCGACATTAGCAAGATAGACATTAGCGAGATCGACATTAGCGAGATCGACATTAACGAGATCGACATTAGCGAGATCGACATTAGCGAGATCGACATTAGCGAGATCGACATTAACAAGATCGACATTAGCAAGATCGACATTAGCGAGATCGACATTAGCGAGATCGACATTAACAAGATAGACATTAGCGAGATCGACATTAGCGAGATCGACATTAACAAGATAGACATTAGCGAGATCGACATTAGCGAGATCGACATTAACAAGATAGACATTAGCGAGATCGACATTAGCGAGATCGACATTAGCAAGATAGACATTAACAAGATAGACATTAGCGAGATCCACATTAGCGAGATCGACATTAGCAAGATAGACATTAGCGAGATCGACATTAGCGAGATCGACATTAACAAGATCGACATTAGCGAGATCGACATTAGCGAGATCGACATTAGCGAGATCGACATTAACGAGATCGACATTAGCGAGATCGACATTAGCGAGATCGACATTAGCAAGATCGACATTAACAAGATAGACATTAGCGAGATCGACATTAGCGAGATAGACATTAGCAAGATAGACATTAGCGAGATCGACATTAGCGAGATCGACATTAACAAGATCGACATTAGCGAGATCGACATAAGCGAGATCGACATTAGTGAGATCGACATTAACGAGATCGACATTAGCGAGATCGACATTAACGAGATCGACATTAGCGAGATCGACATTAGCAAGATCGACATTAGCGAGATTGACATTAACAAGATCGACATTAGCGAGATCGACATTAGCGAGATCGACATTAACGAGATCGACATTAGCGAGATCGACATTAGCGAGATCGACATTAGCGAGATTGCCATTAGCGATATTGACATTAGCAAGATCGACATTAGTGAAATCGACATTAGCGAGATCGACATTAGCGAGATCGACATTAACAAGGTCGACATTAACGAGATCGACATTAGCGAGATTGACATTAACAAGATAGACATTAACAAGATCGACATTAGCGAGATCGAACTTAGTGAGATCGACATTAGCGAGATCGACATTAACGAGATCGACATTAGCGAGATCGACATTAGCGAGATCGACATTAACAAGATAGACATTAGCAAGATCGACATTAGTGAAATCGACATTAGCGAGATCGACATTAGCGAGATCGACATTAGCGAGATCGCCATTAGCGATATAGACATTAGCAAGATCGACATTAGCGAAATCGACATTAGCGAGATCGACATTAGCGAGATCGACATTAACGAGATCGACATTAACAAGGTCGACATTAACGAAGTCGACATTCGCGAGATCGACATTAGCGAGATCGACATTAGCGAGATCGACATTCACAAGATCGACATTAACAAGATAGACATTAGTGAGATCGACATTAGCGAGATCGACATTAGCGAGATCGACATTAGCGAGATCGACATTTGCGAGATCGACATTAGCGTGATCGACATTAACGAGATCGAAATTAGCGAGATCGACATTAACGAGATCGACATTAACGAGATCGACATTAGCGAGATCGACATTAGCGAGATCGACATTAACGAGATCGACATTAGCGAGATCAACATTAACGAGATCAACATTAACGAGATCGACATTCGCAAAATCGACATGAGCGAGATCGATATTAGCGAGATCGACATTAGCGAGATCAACATTAACGAGATCGAAATTAGTAAGCTCGAAATTAGCGAGATCGACATTAGCGAGATCGACATTAGCGAGATGGACATTAACAAGATCGACATTAGCGAGATCGACATTAGCGAGATCGACATTAACGAGATCGACATTTGCGAGATCGACATTAGCGAGATCGACATTAGCAAGATCGACATTAACAAGATAGACATTAGCGAGATCGACATTAGCGAGATCGACATTAGCAAGATAGACATTAGCGAGATCGACATTAGCGAGATTGACATTAACAAGATCGACATTAGCGAGATCGACATTAACGAGATCGACATTTGCGAGATCGACATTAGCGAGATCGACATTAGCAAGATCGACATTAACAAGATAGACATTAGCGAGATCGACATTAGCGAGATCGACATTAGCAAGATAGACATTAGCGAGATCGACATTAGCGAGATCGACATTAACAAGATCGACATTAGCAAGATCGACATTAGCGAGATCGACATAAGTGAGATCGACATTAGCGAGATCGACATTAGTGAGATCGACATTAACGAGATCGACATTAGCGAGATCGACATTAACGAGATCGACATTAGCGAGATCGACATTAGCGAGATCGACATTAGCGAGATCGACATTAACAAGATCGACATTAGCGAGATCGACATTAGCGAGATCGACATGAACGAGATCGACATTAGCGAGATCGACATTAACGAGATCGACATTAGCGAGATCGACATGAACGAGATCGACATTAGCGAGATCGACATTAACAAGATCGACATTAGCGAGATCGACATTAGCGAGATCGACATTAGCGAGATCGACTTTAGCGAGATCGACATTAGTGAGATCGACATTAGCGAGATCGACATTAGTGAGATAGACATTAGTGAGATCGACATTAGTGAGATTGACATTAGCGAGATCGACATTAGTGAGATCGACATTAGCGAGATCGACATTAGCGAGATCGACATTAGCGAGATCGACATTAGCGAGATCGACATTAGTGAGATCGACATTAGCGAGATCGACATTAGTGAGATAGACATTAGCGAGATCGACATTAGCGAGATCGACATTAGTGAGATCGACATTAGCGAGATCGACATTAGTGAGATAGACATTAGTGAGATCGACATTAGTGAGATTGACATTAGCGAGATCGACATTAGTGAGATCGACATTAGCGAGATCGACATTAGCGAGATCGACATTAGCGAGATCGACATTAACGAAGTCGACATTAGCGAGATCGACATTAGCGAGATCGACATTAGCGAGATCGACATTAACAAGATTGACATTCGCAAGATAGACATTAGCGAGATCGACATTAGCGAGATCGACATTAGCTTGATCGACATTAGCGAGGTCGACATTAGCGAGATCGACATTAACAAGATCGACATTAGCGAGATCAACATTAGCGAGATCGACATTAACAAGATTGACATTAGCAAGATAGACATTAGCGAGATCGACATTAGCGTGATCGTCATTAGCGAGATTGACATTAACAAGATTGACATTAGCGAGATCGACATTAGCGAGATCGACATTAGCGAGATCGACATTAGCGAGATCGACATTAACGAGATCGACATTAGCGAGATCGACATTAGCGAGATCGACATGAGCGAGATCGACATTAGCGAGATCGACATTAACGAGATCGACATTAGCGAGATCGACATTAGCGAGATCGACATTAACAAGATAGACATTAGCGAGATCGACATTAGCGAGATCGACATGAACAAGATAGACATTAGCGAGATCGACATTAGCGAGATCGACATTAGCGAGATCGACATTAGCGAGATCGACATTAACGAGATCGACATTAACGAGATCGACATTAGCGAGATCGACATTAACGAGATCAACATTAACGAGATCGACATTCGCGAAATCGACATGAGCGAGATCGATATTAGCGAGATCGACATTAGCGAGATCGACATTAGCGAGATCGACATTAACAAGATCGACATTAGCAAGATCGACATTAGCGAGATCGACATTAGCGAGATCGACATTAACAAGATAGACATTAGCGAGATCGACATTAGCGAGATCGACATTAACAAGATAGACATTAGCGAGATCGACATTAGCGAGATCGACATTAGCAAGATAGACATTAGCGAGATCGACATTAGCAAGATCGACTTTAACGAGATCGACATTAGCGAGATCGACATTAGCGAGATCGACATTAGCGAGATCGACATTAGCGAGATCGACATTAACGAGATCGACATTAGCGAGATCGACATTAGCGAGATCGACATTAACAAGATAGACATGAGCGAGATCGACATTAGCGAGATCGACATTAGCAAGATAGACATTAGCGAGATCGACATTAGCGAGATCGACATTAACAAGATCGACATTAGCGAGATCGACATTAGCGAGATCGACATTAACAAGATCGACATTAACGAGATCGACATTAGCGAGATCGACATTAACGAGATCGACATTAGCGAGATCGACATTAGCGAGATCGACATTAGCAAGATCGACATTAACAAGATAGACATTAGCGAGATCGACATTAGCGAGATCGACATTAGCAAGATAGACATTAGCGAGATCGACATTAGCGAGATCGACATTAACAAGATCGACATTAGCGAGATCGACATAAGCGAGATCGACATTAGCGAGATCGACATTAGCCAGATCGACGTTAACGAGATCGACATTAGCGAGATCGACATTAACGAGATCAATATTAGCGAGATCGACATTAACAAGATCGACATTAGCGAGATCGACATTAGCGAGATCGACATTAACGAGATCGACATTAGCGAGATCGACATTACCAAGATAGACATTAGCAAGATCGACATTAGCGAGATCGACATTAACGAGATCGACATTAGCGAGATCGACATTAGCGAGATCGACATTAGCGAGATCGACATTGGCGAGATCGACATTAGCGAGATCGACATTAGCGAGATCGTCATTAACAAGATCGACATTAGCGAGATCGACATTAGCGAGATCGACATTAGCGAGATCGACATTAGTGAGATCGACATTAACTGATCGACATTAACGAGATCGACATTAGCGAGATCGACATTAGCGAGATCGACATTAGCAAGATCGACATTAACAAGATAGACATTAGCGAGATCGACATTAGCGAGATCGACATTAGCAAGATAGACATTAGCGAGATCGACATTAACAAGATCGACATTAGCGAGATCGACATAAGCGAGATCGACATTAGCGAGATCGACATTAGCGAGATCGACATTAGCGAGATCGATATTAACGAGATCGACATTAGCGAGATCGACATTAGCAAGATCGACATTAGCGAGATCGACATTAACAAGATCGACATTAGCGAGATCGACATTAGCGAGATCGACATTAACGAAATCGACATTAGCGAGATCAACATTAGCGAGATCGACATTAGCGAGATCGACATTAGCGAGATCAACATTAGCGAGATCGACATTAGCGAGATCGATATTAGCGAGATCGACATTAGCGAGATCGACATTAACAAGATCGACATTAGCGAGATCGACATTAGCGAGATCGACATTAACAAGATAGACATTAGCGAGATCGACATTAGCGAGATCGACATTAACAAGATAGACATTAGCGAGGTCGACATTAGCGAGATCGACATTAACAAGATAGACATTAGCGAGATCGACATTAGCGAGATCGACATTAACAAGATCGACATTAGCGAGATCGACATTAGCGAGATCGACATTAGCGAGATCGACATTAACGAGATCGACATTAGCGAGATCGACATTAGCGAGATCGACATTAGCGAGATCGACATTAACTAGATAGACATGAGCGAGAACGACATTAGCGAGATCGACATTAGCAAGATAGACATTAGCGAGATCGACATTAGCGAGATCGACATTAACAAGATCGACATTAGCGAGATCGACATTAGAGAGATCGACATTAGCGAGATCGACATTAACGAGATCGACATTAGCGAGATCGACATTAGCAAGATCGACATTAACAAGATAGACATGAGCGAGATCGACATTAGCGAGATCGACATTAGCAAGATAGACATTAGCGAGATCGACA
This sequence comes from Chiloscyllium plagiosum, assembly GCF_037043375.1. Lineage (NCBI taxonomy): Eukaryota > Metazoa > Chordata > Chondrichthyes > Orectolobiformes > Hemiscylliidae > Chiloscyllium > Chiloscyllium plagiosum. The sequence goes on along the minus strand of NW_028270139.1, from coordinate 175,477,451 downwards.
TTAGCGAGATCGACATTAACAAGATCGACATTAGCGAGATCGGCATAAGCGAGATCGACATTAGCGAGATCGACATTAGCGAGATCGACATTAGCGAGATCGACATTAACGAGATCGACATTAACAAGATCGACATTAGCGAGATCGACATTAGCGAGATCGACATTAGCGAGATCGACATTAGCGATATTGACATTAGCAAGATCGACATTAGCGAAATCGACATTAGCGAGATCGACATTAGCGAGATCGACATTAGCAAGATCGACATTAACAAGATAGACATTAGCGAGATCGACATTAGCGAGATCGACATTAGCAAGATAGACATTAGCGAGATCGACATTAGCGAGATTGACATTAGCAAGATAGACATTAGCGAAATCGACATTAGCGAGATCGACATTAGCGAGATCGACATTAGCAAGATCGACATTAACAAGATAGACATTAGCGAGATCGACATTAGCGAGATCGACATTAGCAAGATAGACATTAGCGAGATCGACATTAGCGAGATTGACATTAACAAGATCGACATTAGCGAGATCGACATTAACGAGATCGACATTTGCGAGATCGACATTAGCGAGATCGACATTAGCAAGATCGACATTAACAAGATAGACATTAGCGAGATCGACATTAGCGAGATCGACATTAGCAAGATAGACATTAGCGAGATCGACATTAGCGAGATCGACATTAACAAGATCGACATTAGCAAGATCGACATTAGCGAGATCGACATAAGCGAGATCGACATTAGCGAGATCGACATAAGCGAGATCGACATTAGCGAGATCGACATTAGTGAGATCGACATTAACGAGATCGACATTAGCGAGATCGACATTAACGAGATCGACATTAGCGAGATCGACATTAGCGAGATCGACATTAGCGAGATCGACATTAACAAGATCGACATTAGCGAGATCGACATTAGCGAGATCGACATGAACGAGATCGACATTAGCGAGATCGACATTAACAAGATCGACATTAGCGAGATCGACATGAACGAGATCGACATTAGCGAGATCGACATTAACAAGATCGACATTAGCGAGATCGACATGAACGAGATCGACATTAGCGAGATCGACATTAACAAGATCGACATTAGCGAGATCGACATTAGCGAGATCGACATTAGCGAGATCGACATTAACAAGATCGACATTAGCGAGATCGACATTAGCGAGATCGACATTAACGAGATCGACATTAGCGAGATCGACATTAGCGAGATCGACATTAGCGAGATTGCCATTAGCGATATTGACATTAGCAAGATCGACATTAGTGAAATCGACATTAGCGAGATCGACATTAGCGAGATCGACATTAACAAGGTCGACATTAACGAGATCGACATTCGCGAGATTGACATTAACAAGATAGACATTAACAAGATCGACATTAGCGAGATCGAACTTAGTGAGATCGACATTAGCGAGATCGACATTAACGAGATCGACATTAGCGAGATCGACATTAGCGAGATCGACATTAACAAGATAGACATTAGCAAGATCGACATTAGTGAAATCGACATTAGCGAGATCGACATTAGCGAGATCGACATTAGCGAGATCGCCATTAGCGATATAGACATTAGCAAGATCGACATTAGCGAAATCGACATTAGCGAGATCGACATTAGCGAGATCGACATTAACGAGATCGACATTAACAAGGTCGACATTAACGAAGTCGACATTCGCGAGATCGACATTAGCGATATCGACATTAGCGAGATCGACATTCACAAGATCGACATTAACAAGATAGACATTAGTGAGATCGACATTAGCGAGATCGACATTAGCGAGATCGACATTAGCGAGATCGACATTTGCGAGATCGACATTAGCGAGATCGACATTAACGAGATCGAAATTAGCGAGATCGACATTAACGAGATCGACATTAACGAGATCGACATTAGCGAGATCGACATTAGCGAGATCGACATTAACGAGATCGATATTAGCGAGATCGACATTAACGAGATCAACATTAACGAGATCGTCATTCGCAAAATCGACATGAGCGAGATCGATATTAGCGAGATCGACATTAGCGAGATCAACATTAACGAGATCGAAATTAGTAAGCTCGAAATTAGCGAGATCGACATTAGCGAGATCGACATTAGCGAGATGGACATTAACAAGATCGACATTAGCAAGATCGACATTAGCGAGATCGACATTAGCGAGATCGACATTAACGAGATCGACATTTGCGAGATCGACATTAGCGAGATCGACATTAGCAAGATCGACATTAACAAGATAGACATTAGCGAGATCGACATTAGCGAGATCGACATTAGCAAGATAGACATGAACGAGATCGACATTAGCGAGATCGACATTAACAAGATCGACATTAGCGAGATCGACATTAACGAGATCGACATTTGCGAGATCGACATTAGCGAGATCGACATTAGCAAGATCGACATTAACAAGATAGACATTAGCGAGATCGACATTAGCGAGATCGACATTAGCAAGATAGACATTAGCGAGATCGACATTAGCGAGATCGACATTAACAAGATCGACATTAGCAAGATCGACATTAGCGAGATCGACATAAGTGAGATCGACATTAGCGAGATCGACATTTGTGAGATCGACATTAACGAGATCGACATTAGCGAGATCGACATTAACGAGATCGACATTAGCGAGATCGACATTAGCGAGATCGACATTAGCGAGATCGACATTAACAAGATCGACATTAGCGAGATCGACATTAGCGAGATCGACATTAGCGAGATCGACATTAACAAGTTCGACATTAGCGAGATCGACATGAACGAGATCGACATTAGCGAGATCGACATTAACAAGATCGACATTAGCGAGATCGACATTAGCGAGATCGACATTAGCGAGATCGACATTAGCGAGATCGACATTAGCGAGATCGACTTTAGCGAGATCGACATTAGTGAGATCGACATTAGCGAGATCGACATTAGTGAGATAGACATTAGTGAGATCGACATTAGTGAGATTGACATTAGCGAGATCGACATTAGTGAGATCGACATTAGCGAGATCGACATTAGCGAGATCGACATTAGCGAGATCGACATTAGTGAGATCGACATTAGCGAGATCGACATTAGTGAGATAGACATTAGCGAGATCGACATTAGCGAGATCGACATTAGTAAGATTGACATTAGCGAGATCGACATTAACAAGGTCGACATTAGCGAGATCGACATTTACAAGGTCGACATTAACGAAGTCGACATTAGCGAGATCGACATTAGCGAGATCGACATTAGCGAGATCGACATTAACAAGATTGACATTCGCAAGATAGACATTAGCGAGATCGACATTAGCGAGATCGACATTAGCTTGATCGACATTAGCGAGGTTGACATTAGCGAGATCGACATTAACAAGATCGACATTAGCGAGATCAACATTAGCGAGATCGACATTAACAAGATTGACATTAGCAAGATAGACATTAGCGAGATCGACATTAGCGTGATCGTCATTAGCGAGATTGACATTAACAAGATTGACATTAGCGAGATAGACATTAGCGAGATCGACATTAGCGAGATTGACATTAACAAGATTGACATTAGCAAGATAGACATTAGCGAGATCGACATTAGCGAGATCGACATTAGCGAGATCGACATTAGCGAGATCGACATTAACGAGATCGACATTAGTGAGATCGACATTAGCGAGATCGACATTAGCGAGATCGACATTAACAAGATCGACAATAGCGAGATCGACATTAGCGAGATCGACATTAGCGAGATCGACATTAACAAGATAGACATTAGCGAGATCGACATTAGCGAGATCGACATTAACAAGATTGACATTAGCAAGATTGACATTAGCGAGATAGACATTAGCGAGATCGACATTAGCGAGATCGACATTAGCGAGATCGACATTAGCGAGATCGACATTAGCGAGATCGACATTAACGAGATCAACATTAACGAGATCGACATTCGTGAGATCGACATGAGCGAGATCGATATTAGCGAGATCGACATTAGCGAGATCAACATTAACGAGATCGAAATTAGTAAGCTCGAAATTAGCGAGATCGACATTAGCGATATCGACATTAGCGATAACGACATTAGCGAGATCGACATTAACAAGATCGACATTAGCAAGATCGACATTAGCGAGATCGACATTAGCGAGATCGACATTAGCGAGATCGACATTAACAATATCGACATTAGCAAGATCGACATTAGCGAGATCGACATTAACAAGATTGACATTAGCGAGATAGACATTAGCGAGATCGACATTAGCGAGATCGACATTAGCAAGATAGACATTAGCGAGATCGACATTAGCGAGATCGACATTAGCGAGATCGACATTAGCGAGATCGACATTAGCGAGATCGACATTAACAAGATCGACATTAGCAAGATCGACATTAGCGAGATCGACATTAGCGAGATCGACATTAACAAGATAGACATTAGCGAGATCGACATTAGCGAGATCGACATTAACAAGATAGACATTAGCGAGATCGACATTAGCGAGATCGACATTAACAAGATAGACATTAGCGAGATCGACATTAGCGAGATCGACATTAGCAAGATAGACATTAACAAGATAGACATTAGCGAGATCCACATTAGCGAGATCGACATTAGCAAGATAGACATTAGCGAGATCGACATTAGCGAGATCGACATTAACAAGATCGACATTAGCGAGATCGACATTAGCGAGATCGACATTAGCGAGATCGACATTAACGAGATCGACATTAGCGAGATCGACATTAGCGAGATCGACATTAGCAAGATCGACATTAACAAGATAGACATTAGCGAGATCGACATTAGCGAGATAGACATTAGCGAGATCGACATTAGCAAGATAGACATTAGCGAGATCGACATTAGCGAGATCGACATTAACGAGATCGACATTAGCGAGATCGACATTAGCGAGATCGACATTAGCAAGATCGACATTAACAAGATAGACATTAGCGAGATCGACATTAGCGAGATCGACATTAGCGAGATCGACATTAGCAAGATAGACATTAGCGAGATCGACATTAGCGAGATCGACATTAACGAGATCGACATTAGCGAGATCGACATTAGCGAGATCGACATTAACAAGATCGACATTAGCGAGATCGACATAAGCGAGATCGACATTAGTGAGATCGACATTAACGAGATCGACATTAGCGAGATCGACATTAACGAGATCGACATTAGCGAGATCGACATTAGCAAGATCGACATTAGCGAGATTGACATTAACAAGATCGACATTAGCGATATCGACATTAGCGAGATCGACATTAACGAGATCGACATTAGCGAGATCGACATTAGCGAGATCGACATTAGCGAGATTGCCATTAGCGATATTGACATTAGCAAGATCGACATTAGTGAAATCGACATTAGCGAGATCGACATTAGCGAGATCGACATTAACAAGGTCGACATTAACGAGATCGACATTAGCGAGATTGACATTAACAAGATAGACATTAACAAGATCGACATTAGCGAGATCGAACTTAGTGAGATCGACATTAGCGAGATCGACATTAACGAGATCGACATTAGCGAGATCGACATTAGCGAGATCGACATTAACAAGATAGACATTAGCAAGATCGACATTAGTGAAATCGACATTAGCGAGATCGACATTAGCGAGATCGACATTAGCGAGATCGCCATTAGCGATATAGACATTAGCAAGATCGACATTAGCGAAATCGACATTAGCGAGATCGACATTAGCGAGATCGACATTAACGAGATCGACATTAACAAGGTCGACATTAACGAAGTCGACATTCGCGAGATCGACATTAGCGAGATCGACATTAGCGAGATCGACATTCACAAGATCGACATTAACAAGATAGACATTAGCGAGATCGACATTAGCGAGATCGACATTAGCGAGATCGACATTAGCGAGATCGACATTTGCGAGATCGACATTAGCGAGATCGACATTAACGAGATCGAAATTAGCGAGATCGACATTAACGAGATCGACATTAACGAGATCGACATTAGCGAGATCGACATTAGCGAGATCGACATTAACGAGATCGACATTAACGAGATCAACATTAACGAGATCGACATTCGCAAAATCGACATGAGCGAGATCGATATTAGCGAGATCGACATTAGCGAGATCAACATTAACGAGATCGAAATTAGTAAGCTCGAAATTAGCGAGATCGACATTAGCGAGATCGACATTAGCGAGATGGACATTAACAAGATCGACATTAGCAAGATCGACATTAGCGAGATCGACATTAGCGAGATCGACATTAACGAGATCGACATTTGCGAGATCGACATTAGCGAGATCGACATTAGCAAGATCGACATTAACAAGATAGACATTAGCGAGATCGACATTAGCGAGATCGACATTAGCAAGATAGACATTAGCGAGATCGACATTAGCGAGATTGACATTAAGAAGATCGACATGAGCGAGATCGACATTAACGAGATCGACATTTGCGAGATCGACATTAGCGAGATCAACATTAGCAAGATCGACATTAACAAGATAGACATTAGCGAGATCGACATTAGCGAGATCGACATTAGCAAGATAGACATTAGCGAGATCGACATTAGCGAGATCGACATTAACAAGATCGACATTAGCAAGATCGACATTAGCGAGATCGACATAAGTGAGATCGACATTAGCGAGATCGACATTAGTGAGATCGACATTAACGAGATCGACATTAGCGAGATCGACATTAGCGAGATCGACATTAACAAGATCGACATTAGCGAGATCGACACTAGCGAGATCGACATGAACGAGATCGACATTAGCGAGATCGACATTAACGAGATCGACATTAGCGAGATCGACATGAACGAGATCGACATTAGCGAGATCGACATTAACAAGATCGACATTAGCGAGATCGACATTAGCGAGATCGACATTAGCGAGATCGACATTAGCGAGGTCGACTTTAGCGAGATCGACATTAGCGAGATCGACATTAGCGAGATCGACATTAGTGAGATAGACATTAGTGAGATCGACATTAGTGAGATCGACATTAGTGAGATCGACATTAGCGAGATCGACATTAGCGAGATCGACATTAGCGAGATCGACATTAGCGAGATCGACATTAGTGAGATCGACATTAGCGAGATCGACATTAGTGAGATAGACATTAGCGAGATCGACATTAGCGAGATCGACATTAGTAAGATTGACATTAGCGAGATCGACATTAACAAGGTCGACATTAGCGAGATCGACATTTACAAGGTCGACATTAACGAAGTCGACATTAGCGAGATCGACATTAGCGAGATCGACATTAGCGAGATCGACATTAACAAGATTGACATTCGCAAGATAGACATTAGCGAGATCGACATTAGCGAGATCGACATTAGCTTGATCGACATTAGCGAGGTCGACATTAGCGAGATCGACATTAACAAGATCGACATTAGCGAGATCAACATTAGCGAGATCGACATTAACAAGATTGACATTAGCAAGATAGACATTAGCGAGATCGACATTAGCGTGATCGTCATTAGTGAGATTGACATTAACAAGATTGACATTAGCGAGATAAACATTAGCGAGATCGACATTAGCGAGATTGACATTAACAAGATTGACATTAGCAAGATAGACATTAGCGAGATCGACATTAGCGAGATCGACATTAGCGAGATCGACATTAGCGAGATCGACATTAACGAGATCGACATTAGTGAGATCGACATTAGCGAGATCGACATTAGCGAGATCGACATTAACAAGATCGACAATAGCGAGATCGACATTAGCGAGATCGACATTAGCGAGATCGACATTAACAAGATAGACATTAGCGAGATCGACATTAGCGAGATCGACATTAACAAGATTGACATTAGCAAGATTGACATTAGCGAGATAGACATTAGCGAGATCGACATTAGCGAGATCGACATTAGCGAGATCGACATTAGCGAGATCGACATTAACGAGATCAACATTAACGAGATCGACATTCGTGAGATCGACATGAGCGAGATCGATATTAGCGAGATCGACATTAGCGAGATCAACATTAACGAGATCGAAATTAGTAAGCTCGAAATTAGCGAGATCGACATTAGCGATATCGACATTAGCGATATCGACATTAGCGAGATCGACATTAACAAGATCGACATTAGCAAGATCGACATTAGCGAGATCGACATTAGCGAGATCGACATTAGCGAGATCGACATTAACAAGATCGACATTAGCGAGATCGACATTAGCGAGATCAACATTAGCGAGATCGACATTAGCGAGATCGACATTAGCGAGATCGACATTAACAAGATCGACATTAGCAAGATCGACATTAGCGAGATCGACATTAACAAGATTGACATTAGCGAGATAGACATTAGCGAGATCGACATTAGCGAGATCGACATTAGCAAGATAGACATTAGCGAGATCGACATTAGCGAGATCGACATTAGCGAGATCGACATTAACGAGATCGACATTAGCGAGATCGACATTAGCGAGATCGACATTAGCGAGATCGACATTAACAAGATCGACATTAGCGAGATCGACATTAGCGAGATCGACATTAGCGAGATCGACATTAACAAGATAGACATTAGCGAGATCGACATTAACAAGATTGACATTAGCAAGATAGACATTAGCGAGATCGACATTAGCGAGATCGACATTAGCGAGATCGACATTAGCGAGATCGACATTAACGAGATCGACATTAACGAGATCGACATTAGCGAGATCGACATTAACGAGATCAACATTAACGAGATCGACATTCGCGAAATCGACATGAGCGAGATCGATATTAGCGAGATCGACATTAGCGAGATCAACATTAACGAGATCGAAATTAGTAAGCTCGAAATTAGCGAGATCGACATTAGCGATATCGACATTAGCGAGATCGACATTAACAAGATCGACATTAGCAAGATCGACATTAGCGAGATCGACATTAGCGAGATCGACATTAGCGAGATCGACATTAACAAGATCGACATTAGCGAGATCGACATTAGCGAGATCGACATTAACGAGATCAACATTAACGAGATCGACATTCGCGAAATCGACATGAGCGAGATCGATATTAGCGAGATCGACATTAGCGAGATCAACATTAACGAGATCGAAATTAGTAAGCTCGAAATTAGCGAGATCGACATTAGCGATATCGACATTAGCGAGATCGACATTAACAAGATCGACATTAGCAAGATCGACATTAGCGAGATCGACATTAGCGAGATCGACATTAGCGAGATCGACATTAACAAGGTCGACATTAGCGAGATCGACATTTACAAGGTCGACATTAACGAAGTCGACATTAGCGAGATCGACATTAGCGAGATCGACATTAGCGAGATCGACATTAACAAGATTGACATTCGCAAGATAGACATTAGCGAGATCGACATTAGCGAGATCGACATTAGCTTGATCGACATTAGCGAGGTCGACATTAGCGAGATCGACATTAACAAGATCGACATTAGCGAGATCAACATTAGCGAGATCGACATTAACAAGATTGACATTAGCAAGATAGACATTAGCGAGATCGACATTAGCGTGATCGTCATTAGCGAGATTGACATTAACAAGATTGACATTAGCGAGATAGACATTAGCGAGATCGACATTAGCGAGATAGACATTAGCGAGATCGACATTAGCGAGATTGACATTAACAAGATTGACATTAGCAAGATAGACATTAGCGAGATCGACATTAGCGAGATCGACATTAGCGAGATCGACATTAGCGAGATCGACATTAGCGAGATCGACATTAGCGAGATCGACATTAACGAGATCGACATTAGAGAGATCGACATTAGCGAGATCGACATTAGCGAGATCGACATTAACAAGATCGACAATAGCGAGATCGACATTAGCGAGATCGACATTAGCGAGATCGACATTAACAAGATAGACATTAGCGAGATCGACATTAGCGAGATCGACATTAACAAGATTGACATTAGCAAGATTGACATTAGCGAGATAGACATTAGCGAGATCGACATTAGCGAGATCGACATTAGCGAGATCGACATTAGCGAGATCGACATTAACGAGATCAACATTAACGAGATCGACATTCGTGAGATCGACATGAGCGAGATCGATATTAGCGAGATCGACATTAGCGAGATCAACATTAACGAGATCGAAATCAGTAAGCTCGAAATTAGCGAGATCGACATTAGCGATATCGACATTAGCGATATCGACATTAGCGAGATCGACATTAACAAGATCGACATTAGCAAGATCGACATTAGCGAGATCGACATTAGCGAGATCGACATTAGCGAGATCGACATTAACAAGATCGACATTAGCGAGATCGACATTAGCGAGATCAACATTAGCGAGATCGACATTAGCGAGATCGACATTAGCGAGATCGACATGAGCGAGATCGACATTAACAAGATCGACATTAGCAAGATCGACATTAGCGAGATCGACATTAACAAGATTGACATTAGCGAGATAGACATTAGCGAGATCGACATTAGCGAGATCGACATTAGCAAGATAGACATTAGCGAGATCGACATTAGCGAGATCGACATTAGCGAGATCGACATTAGCGAGATCGACATTAGCGAGATTGACATTAACGAGATCGACATTAGCGAGATCGACATTAGCGAGATCGACATTAGCGAGATCGACATTAACAAGATCGACATTAGCGAGATCGACATTAGCGAGATCGACATTAGCGAGATCGACATTAACAAGATAGACATTAGCGAGATCGACATTAACAAGATTGACATTAGCAAGATAGACATTAGCGAGATCGACATTAGCGAGATCGACATTAGCGAGATCGACATTAGCGAGATCGACATTAACGAGATCGACATTAACGAGATCGACATTAGCGAGATCGACATTAACGAGATCAACATTAACGAGATCGACATTCGCGAAATCGACATGAGCGAGATCGATATTAGCGAGATCGACATTAGCGAGATCAACATTAACGAGATCGAAATTAGTAAGTTCGAAATTAGCGAGATCGACATTAGCGATATCGACATTAGCGAGATCGACATTAACAAGATCGACATTAGCAAGATCGACATTAGCGAGATCGACATTAGCGAGATCGACATTAGCGAGATCGACATTAACAAGATCGACATTAGCGAGATCGACATTAGCGAGATCAACATTAGCGAGATCGACATTAGCGAGATCGACATTTGCGAGATCGACATTAGCGAGATCGACATTAACAAGATCGACATTAGCAAGATCGACATTAGCGAGATCGACATTAGCGAGATCGACATTAACAAGATAGACATTAGCGAGATCGACATTAGCGAGATCGACATTAACAAGATAGACATTAGCGAGGTCGACATTAGCGAGATCGACATTAGCAAGATAGACATTAGCGAGATCGACATTAGCGAGATCGACATTAGCGAGATCGACTTTAGCGAGATCAACATTAGTGAGATCGACATTAGCGAGATCGACATTAGTGAGATAGAGATTAGTGAGATCAACATTAGTAAGATTGACATTAGCGAGATCGACATTAGTGAGATCGACATTAGTAAGATTGACATTAGCGAGATCGACATTAGCGAGATCGACATTAGCGAGATCGACATTAGCGAGATCGACATTAGCGAGATCGACATTAGCGAGATCGACATTAGTGAGATAGACATTAGCGAGATCGACATTAGCGAGATCGACATTAGTAAGATTGACATTAGCGAGATCGACATTAACAAGGTCGACATTAGCGAGATCGACATTTACAAGGTCGACATTAACGAAGTCGACATTAGCGAGATCGACATTAGCGAGATCGACATTAGCGAGATCGACATTAGCGAGGTCGACATTAGCGAGATCGACATTAACAAGATCGACATTAGCGAGATCGACATTAGCGAGATCGACATTAACAAGATTGACATTAGCAAGATAGACATTAGCGAGATCGACATTAGCGAGATCGTCATTAGCGAGATTGACATTAACAAGATTGACATTAGCGAGATCGACATTAGCGAGATTGACATTAACTAGATTGACATTAGCGAGATAGACATTAGCGAGATCGACATTAGCGAGATCGACATTAGCGAGATCGACATTAGCGAGATCGACATTAACGAGATCGACATTAGCGAGATCGACATTAGCGAGATCGACATGAGCGAGATCGACATTAGCGAGATCGACATTAACGAGATCGACATTAGCGAGATCGACATTAGCGAGATCGACATTAACAAGATAGACATTAGCGAGATCGACATTAGCGAGATCGACATGAACAAGATTGACATTAGCAAGATAGACATTAGCGAGATCGACATTAGCGAGATCGACATTAGCGAGATCGACATTAACGAGATCGACATTAACGAGATCGACATTAGCGAGATCGACATTAACGAGATCAACAGTAACGAGATCGACATTCGCGAAATCGACATGAGCGAGATCGATATTAGCGAGATCGACATTAGCGAGATCAACATTAACGAGATCGAAATTAGTAAGCTCGAAATTATCGAGATCGACATTAGCGATATCGACATTAGCGAGATCGACATTAACAAGATCGACATTAGCAAGATCGACATTAGCGAGATCGACATTAGCGAGATCGACATTAACAAGATCGACATTGGCGAGATCGACATTAGCGAGATCGACATTAGCGAGATCGACATTAGCGAGATCGACATTAACAAGATCGACATTAGCAAGATCGACATTAGCGAGATCGACATTAGCGAGATCGACATTAACAAGATAGACATTAGCGAGATCGACATTAGCGAGATCGACATTAACAAGATAGACATTAGCGAGATCGACATTAGCGAGATCGACATTAGCAAGATAGACATTAGCGAGATCGACATTAGCGAGATCGACTTTAACAAGATCGACATTAGCGAGATCGACATTAGCGAGATCGACATTAGCGAGATCGACATTAGCGAGATCGACATTAACGAGATCGACATTAGCGAGATCGACATTAGCGAGATCGACATTAGCGAGATCGACATTAACAAGATAGACATGACCGAGATCGACATTAGCGAGATCGACATTAGCAAGATAGACATTAGCGAGATCGACTTTAGCGAGATCGACATTAACAAGATCGACATTAGCGAGATCGACATTAGCGAGATCGACATTAGTGAGATCGATATTAACGAGATCGACATTAGCGAGATCGACATTAACGAGATCGACATTAGCGAGATCGACATTAGCGAGATCGACATTAGCAAGATCGACATTAACAAGATAGACATTAGCGAGATCGACATTAGCGAGATCGACATTAGCAAGATAGACATTAGCGAGATCGACATTAGCGAGATCGACATTAACAAGATCGACATTAGCGAGATCGACATTAGCGAGATCGATATTAGCGAGATCGACGTTAACGAGATCGACATTAGCGAGATCGACATTAACGAGATCAATATTAGCGAGATCGACATTAACAAGATCGACATTAGCGAGATCGACATTAGCGAGATCGACATTAACGAGATCGACATTAGCGAGATCGACATTACCAAGATAGACATTAGCAAGATCGACATTAGCGAGATCGACATTAACGAGATCGACATTAGCGAGATCGACATTAGCGAGATCGACATTAGCGAGATCGACATTGGCGAGATCGACATTAGCGAGATCGACATTAGCGAGATCGACATTAACAAGATCGACATTAGCGAGATCGACATTAGCGAGATCGACATTAGTGAGATCGACATTAACTGATCGACATTAACGAGATCGACATTAGCGAGATCGACATTAGCGAGATCGAGATTAGCAAGATCGACATTAACAAGATAGACATTAGCGAGATCGACATTAGCGAGATCGACATTAGCAAGATAGACATTAGCGAGATCGACATTAACAAGATCGACATTAACAAGATCGACATTAGCGAGATCGACATAAGCGAGATCGACATTAGCGAGATCGACATTAGTGAGATCGACATTAACGAGATCGACATTAGCGAGATCGACATTAGCGAGATCGACATTAGCGAGATCGACATTAACGAGATCGACATTAGCGAGATCGACATTAGCAAGATCGACATTAGCGAGATCGACATTAACAAGATCGACATTAGCGAGATCGACATTAGCGAGATCGACATTAACGAAATCGACATTAGCGAGATCAACATTAGCGAGATCGACATTAGCGAGATCGACATTAGCGAGATCAACATTAGCGAGATCGACATTAGCGAGATCGACATTAGCGAGATCGACATTAGCGAGATCGACATTAACAAGATCGACATTAGCGAGATCGACATTAGCGAGATCGACATTAACAAGATAGACATTAGCGAGATCGACATTAGCGAGATCGACATTAACAAGATAGACATTAGCGAGGTCGACATTAGCGAGATCGACATTAGCAAGATAGACATTAGCGAGATCGACATTAGCGAGATCGACATTAACAAGATCGACATTAGCGAGATCGACATTAGCGAGATCGACATTAGCGAGATCGACATTAGCGAGATCGACATTAGCGAGATCGACATTAGCGAGATCGACATTAACTAGATAGACATGAGCGAGAACGACATTAGCGAGATCGACATTAGCAAGATAGACATTAGCGAGATCGACATTAGCGAGATCGACATTAACAAGATCGACATTAGCGAGATCGACATTAGCGAGATCGACATTAGCGAGATCGACATTAGCGAGATCGACATTAGCAAGATCGACATTAACAAGATAGACATGAGCGAGATCGACATTAGCGAGATCGACATTAGCAAGATAGACATTAGCGAGATCGACATTAGCGAGATCGACATTAACAAGATCGACATTAGCGAGATCGGCATAAGCGAGATCGACATTAGCGAGATCGACATTAGCGAGATCGACATTAGCGAGATCGACATTAACGAGATCGACATTAACAAGATCGACATTAGCGAGATCGACATTAGCGAGATCGACATTAGCGAGATCGATATTAGCGAGATCGACATTAGCGATATTGACATTAGCAAGATCGACATTAGTGAGATAGACATTAGCGAGATCGACATTAGCGAGATCGACATTAGCAAGATCGACATTAACAAGATAGACATTAGCGAGATCGACATTAGCGAGATCGACATTAGCAAGATAGACATTAGCGAGATCGACATTAGCGAGATTGACATTAACAAGATCGACATTAGCGAGATCGACATTAACGAGATCGACATTTGCGAGATAGACATTAGCGAGATCGACATTAGCAAGATCGACATTAACAAGATAGACATTAGCGAGATCGACATTAGCGAGATCGACATTAGCAAGATAGACATTAGCGAGATCGACATTAGCGAGATCGACATTAACAAGATCGACATTAGCAAGATCGACATTAGCGAGATCGACATAAGCGAGATCGACATTAGCGAGATCGACATTAGTGAGATCGACATTAACGAGATCGACATTAGCGAGATCGACATTAACGAGATCGACATTAGCGAGATCGACATTAGCGAGATCGACATTAGCGAGATCGACATTAACAAGATCGACATTAGCGAGATCGACATTAGCGAGATCGACATGAACGAGATCGACATTAGCGAGATCGACATTAACAAGATCGACATTAGCGAGATCGACATGAACGAGATCGACATTAGCGAGATCGACATTAACAAGATCGACATTAGCGAGATCGACATTAGCGAGATCGACATTAGCGAGATCGACATTAGCGAGATCGACTTTAGCGATATCAACATTAGTGAGATCGACATTAGCGAGATCGACATTAGTGAGATAGACATTAGTGAGATCGACATTAGTAAGATTGACATTAGCGAGATCGACATTAGTGAGATCGACATTAGTAAGATTGACATTAGCGAGATCGACATTAGCGAGATCGACATTAGCGAGATCGACATTAGCGAGATCGACATTAGTGAGATCGACATTAGCGAGATCGACATTAGTGAGATAGACATTAGCGAGATCGGCATTAGCGAGATCGACATTAGTGAGATCGACATTAGCGAGATCGACATTAGTGAGATAGACATTAGCGAGATCGACATTAGCGAGATCGACATTTACAAGGTCGACATTAACGAAGTCGACATTAGCGAGATCGACATTAGCGAGATCGACATTAGCGAGATCGACATTAACAAGATTGACATTCGCAAGATAGACATTAGCGAGATCGACATTAGCGAGATCGACATTAGTTTGATCGACATTAGCGAGGTCGACATTAGCGAGATCGACATTAGCGAGATCGACATTAGCGAGATCAACATTAGCGAGATCGACATTAACAAGATTGACATTAGCAAGATAGACATTAGCGAGATCGACATTAGCGTGATCGTCATTAGCGAGATTGACATTAACAAGATTGACATTAGCGAGATAGACATTAGCGAGATCGACATTAGCGAGATTGACATTAACAAGATTGACATTAGCAAGATAGACATTAGCGAGATCGACATTAGCGAGATCGACATTAGCGAGATCGACATTAGCGAGATCGACATTAACGAGATCGACATTAGTGAGATCGACATTAGCGAGATCGACATTAGCGAGATCGACATTAACAAGATCGACAATAGCGAGATCGACATTAGCGAGATCGACATTAGCGAGATCGACATTAACAAGATAGACATTAGCGAGATCGACATTAGCGAGATCGACATTAACAAGATTGACATTAGCAAGATTGACATTAGCGAGATCGACATTAGCGAGATCGACATTAGCGAGATCGACATTAGCGAGATCGACATTAACGAGATCAACATTAACGAGATCGACATTCGTGAGATCGACATGAGCGAGATCGATATTAGCGAGATCGACATTAGCGAGATCAACATTAACGAGATCGAAATTAGTAAGCTCGAAATTAGCGAGATCGTCATTAGCGATATCGACATTAGCGATATCGACATTAGCGAGATCGACATTAACAAGATCGACATTAGCAAGATCGACATTAGCGAGATCGACATTAGCGAGATCGACATTAGCGAGATCGACAATAACAAGATCGACATTAGCGAGATCGACATTAGCGAGATCAACATTAGCGAGATCGACATTAGCGAGATCGACATTAGCGAGATCGACATTAGCGAGATCGACATTAACAAGATCGACATTAGCAAGATCGACATTAGCGAGATCGACATTAACGAGATCGACATTAGCGAGATAGACATTAGCGAGATCGACATTAGCGAGATCGACATTAGCAAGATAGACATTAGCGAGATCGACATTAGCGAGATCGACATTAGCGTGATCGACATTAGCGAGATCGACATTAACGAGATCGACATTAGCGAGATCTACATTAGCGAGATCGACATTAGCGAGATCGACATTAGCGAGATCGACATTAACAAGATCGACATTAGCGAGATCGACATTAGCGAGATCGACATTAGCGAGATCGACATTAACAAGATAGACATTAGCGAGATCGACATTAGCGAGATCGACATTAACAAGATTGACATTAGCAAGATAGACATTAGCGAGATCGACATTAGCGAGATCGACATTAGCGAGATCGACATTAACGAGATCGACATTAACGAGATCGACATTAGCGAGATCGACATTAACGAGATCAACATTAACGAGATCGACATTCGCGAAATCGACATGAGCGAGATCGATATTAGCGAGATCGACATTAGCGAGATCAACATTAACGAGATCGAAATTAGTAAGCTCGAAATTAGCGAGATCGACATTAGCGATATCGACATTAGCGATATCGACATTAGCGAGATCGACATTAACAAGATCGACATTAGCAAGATCGACATTAGCGAGATCGACATTAGCGAGATCGACATTAGCGAGATCGACATTAACAAGGTCGACATTAACAAGATTGACATTAGCAAGATAGACATTAGCGAGATCGACATTAGCGAGATCGTCATTAGCGAGATTGACATTAACAAGATTGACATTAGCGAGATCGACATTAGCGAGATTGACATTAACTAGATTGACATTAGCGAGATAGACATTAGCGAGATCGACATTAGCGAGATCGACATTAGCGAGATCGACATTAACAAGATTGACATTAGCAAGATAGACATTAGCGAGATCGACATTAGCGAGATCGTCATTAGCGAGATTGACATTAACAAGATTGACATTAGCGAGATCGACATTAGCGAGATTGACATTAACTAGATTGACATTAGCGAGATAGACATTAGCGAGATCGACATTAGCGAGATCGACATTAGCGAGATCGACATTAGCGAGATCGACATTAACGAGATCGACATTAGCGAGATCGACATTAGCGAGATCGACATGAGCGAGATCGACATTAGCGAGATCGACATTAACGAGATCGACATTAGCGAGATCGACATTAGCGAGATCGACATTAACAAGATAGACATTAGCGAGATCGACATTAGCGAGATCGACATGAACAAGATTGACATTAGCAAGATAGACATTAGCGAGATCGACATTAGCGAGATCGACATTAGCGAGATCGACATTAACGAGATCGACATTAACGAGATCGACATTAGCGAGATCGACATTAACGAGATCAACAGTAACGAGATCGACATTCGCGAAATCGACATGAGCGAGATCGATATTAGCGAGATCGACATTAGCGAGATCAACATTAACGAGATCGAAATTAGTAAGCTCGAAATTATCGAGATCGACATTAGCGATATCGACATTAGCGAGATCGACATTAACAAGATCGACATTAGCAAGATCGACATTAGCGAGATCGACATTAGCGAGATCGACATTAACAAGATCGACATTGGCGAGATCGACATTAGCGAGATCGACATTAGCGAGATCGACATTAGCGAGATCGACATTAACAAGATCGACATTAGCAAGATCGACATTAGCGAGATCGACATTAGCGAGATCGACATTAACAAGATAGACATTAGCGAGATCGACATTAGCGAGATCGACATTAACAAGATAGACATTAGCGAGATCGACATTAGCGAGATCGACATTAGCAAGATAGACATTAGCGAGATCGACATTAGCGAGATCGACTTTAACAAGATCGACATTAGCGAGATCGACATTAGCGAGATCGACATTAGCGAGATCGACATTAGCGAGATCGACATTAACGAGATCGACATTAGCGAGATCGACATTAGCGAGATCGACATTAACAAGATAGACATGACCGAGATCGACATTAGCGAGATCGACATTAGCAAGATAGACATTAGCGAGATCGACATTAGCGAGATCGACATTAACAAGATCGACATTAGCGAGATCGACATTAGCGAGATCGACATTAGTGAGATCGATATTAACGAGATCGACATTAGCGAGATCGACATTAACGAGATCGACATTAGCGAGATCGACATTAGCGAGATCGACATTAGCAAGATCGACATTAACAAGATAGACATTAGCGAGATCGACATTAGCGAGATCGACATTAGCAAGATAGACATTAGCGAGATCGACATTAGCGAGATCGACATTAACAAGATCGACATTAGCGAGATCGACATTAGCGAGATCGACATTAGCGAGATCGACGTTAACGAGATCGACATTAGCGAGATCGACATTAACGAGATCAATATTAGCGAGATCGACATTAACAAGATCGACATTAGCGAGATCGACATTAGCGAGATCGACATTAACGAGATCGACATTAGCGAGATCGACATTACCAAGATAGACATTAGCAAGATCGACATTAGCGAGATCGACATTAACGAGATCGACATTAGCGAGATCGACATTAGCGAGATCGACATTAGCGAGATCGACATTGGCGAGATCGACATTAGCGAGATCGACATTAGCGAGATCGACATTAACAAGATCGACATTAGCGAGATCGACATTAGCGAGATCGACATTAGCGAGATCGACATTAGTGAGATCGACATTAACTGATCGACATTAACGAGATCGACATTAGCGAGATCGACATTAGCGAGATCGACATTAGCAAGATCGACATTAACAAGATAGACATTAGCGAGATCGACATTAGCGAGATCGACATTAGCAAGATAGACATTAGCGAGATCGACATTAACAAGATCGACATTAACAAGATCGACATTAGCGAGATCGACATAAGCGAGATCGACATTAGCGAGATCGACATTAGTGAGATCGACATTAACGAGATCGACATTAGCGAGATCGACATTAGCGAGATCGACATTAGCGAGATCGACATTAACGAGATCGACATTAGCGAGATCGACATTAGCAAGATCGACATTAGCGAGATCGACATTAACAAGATCGACATTAGCGAGATCGACATTAGCGAGATCGACATTAACGAAATCGACATTAGCGAGATCAACATTAGCGAGATCGACATTAGCGAGATCGACATTAGCGAGATCAACATTAGCGAGATCGACATTAGCGAGATCGACATTAGCGAGATCGACATTAACAAGATCGACATTAGCGAGATCGACATTAGCGAGATCGACATTAACAAGATAGACATTAGCGAGATCGACATTAGCGAGATCGACATTAACAAGATAGACATTAGCGAGGTCGACATTAGCGAGATCGACATTAGCAAGATAGACATTAGCGAGATCGACATTAGCGAGATCGACATTAACAAGATCGACATTAGCGAGATCGACATTAGCGAGATCGACATTAGCGAGATCGACATTAACGAGATCGACATTAGCGAGATCGACATTAGCGAGATCGACATTAGCGAGATCGACATTAACTAGATAGACATGAGCGAGAACGACATTAGCGAGATCGACATTAGCAAGATAGACATTAGCGAGATCGACATTAGCGAGATCGACATTAACAAGATCGACATTAGCGAGATCGACATTAGCGAGATCGACATTAGCGAGATCGACATTAGCGAGATCGACATTAGCAAGATCGACATTAACAAGATAGACATGAGCGAGATCGACATTAGCGAGATCGACATTAGCAAGATAGACATTAGCGAGATCGACATTAGCGAGATCGACATTAACAAGATCGACATTAGCGAGATCGGCATAAGCGAGATCGACATTAGCGAGATCGACATTAGCGAGATCGACATTAGCGAGATCGACATTAACGAGATCGACATTAACAAGATCGACATTAGCGAGATCGACATTAGCGAGATCGACATTAGCGAGATCGATATTAGCGAGATCGACATTAGCGATATTGACATTAGCAAGATCGACATTAGTGAGATAGACATTAGCGAGATCGACATTAGCGAGATCGACATTAGCAAGATCGACATTAACAAGATAGACATTAGCGAGATCGACATTAGCGAGATCGACATTAGCAAGATAGACATTAGCGAGATCGACATTAGCGAGATTGACATTAACAAGATCGACATTAGCGAGATCGACATTAACGAGATCGACATTTGCGAGATAGACATTAGCGAGATCGACATTAGCAAGATCGACATTAACAAGATAGACATTAGCGAGATCGACATTAGCGAGATCGACATTAGCAAGATAGACATTAGCGAGATCGACATTAGCGAGATCGACATTAACAAGATCGACATTAGCAAGATCGACATTAGCGAGATCGACATAAGCGAGATCGACATTAGCGAGATCGACATTAGTGAGATCGACATTAACGAGATCGACATTAGCGAGATCGACATTAACGAGATCGACATTAGCGAGATCGACATTAGCGAGATCGACATTAGCGAGATCGACATTAACAAGATCGACATTAGCGAGATCGACATTAGCGAGATCGACATGAACGAGATCGACATTAGCGAGATCGACATTAACAAGATCGACATTAGCGAGATCGACATGAACGAGATCGACATTAGCGAGATCGACATTAACAAGATCGACATTAGCGAGATCGACATTAGCGAGATCGACATTAGCGAGATCGACATTAGCGAGATCGACTTTAGCGATATCAACATTAGTGAGATCGACATTAGCGAGATCGACATTAGTGAGATAGACATTAGTGAGATCGACATTAGTAAGATTGACATTAGCGAGATCGACATTAGTGAGATCGACATTAGTAAGATTGACATTAGCGAGATCGACATTAGCGAGATCGACATTAGCGAGATCGACATTAGCGAGATCGACATTAGTGAGATCGACATTAGCGAGATCGACATTAGTGAGATAGACATTAGCGAGATCGGCATTAGCGAGATCGACATTAGTGAGATCGACATTAGCGAGATCGACATTAGTGAGATAGACATTAGCGAGATCGACATTAGCGAGATCGACATTTACAAGGTCGACATTAACGAAGTCGACATTAGCGAGATCGACATTAGCGAGATCGACATTAGCGAGATCGACATTAACAAGATTGACATTCGCAAGATAGACATTAGCGAGATCGACATTAGCGAGATCGACATTAGTTTGATCGACATTAGCGAGGTCGACATTAGCGAGATCGACATTAGCGAGATCGACATTAGCGAGATCAACATTAGCGAGATCGACATTAACAAGATTGACATTAGCAAGATAGACATTAGCGAGATCGACATTAGCGTGATCGTCATTAGCGAGATTGACATTAACAAGATTGACATTAGCGAGATAGACATTAGCGAGATCGACATTAGCGAGATTGACATTAACAAGATTGACATTAGCAAGATAGACATTAGCGAGATCGACATTAGCGAGATCGACATTAGCGAGATCGACATTAGCGAGATCGACATTAACGAGATCGACATTAGTGAGATCGACATTAGCGAGATCGACATTAGCGAGATCGACATTAACAAGATCGACAATAGCGAGATCGACATTAGCGAGATCGACATTAGCGAGATCGACATTAACAAGATAGACATTAGCGAGATCGACATTAGCGAGATCGACATTAACAAGATTGACATTAGCAAGATTGACATTAGCGAGATAGACATTAGCGAGATCGACATTAGCGAGATCGACATTAGCGAGATCGACATTAGCGAGATCGACATTAACGAGATCAACATTAACGAGATCGACATTCGTGAGATCGACATGAGCGAGATCGATATTAGCGAGATCGACATTAGCGAGATCAACATTAACGAGATCGAAATTAGTAAGCTCGAAATTAGCGAGATCGTCATTAGCGATATCGACATTAGCGATATCGACATTAGCGAGATCGACATTAACAAGATCGACATTAGCAAGATCGACATTAGCGAGATCGACATTAGCGAGATCGACATTAGCGAGATCGACAATAACAAGATCGACATTAGCGAGATCGACATTAGCGAGATCAACATTAGCGAGATCGACATTAGCGAGATCGACATTAGCGAGATCGACATTAGCGAGATCGACATTAACAAGATCGACATTAGCAAGATCGACATTAGCGAGATCGACATTAACGAGATCGACATTAGCGAGATAGACATTAGCGAGATCGACATTAGCGAGATGGACATTAGCAAGATAGACATTAGCGAGATCGACATTAGCGAGATCGACATTAGCGAGATCGACATTAGCGAGATCGACATTAACGAGATCGACATTAGCGAGATCTACATTAGCGAGATCGACATTAGCGAGATCGACATTAGCGAGATCGACATTAACAAGATCGACATTAGCGAGATCGACATTAGCGAGATCGACATTAGCGAGATCGACATTAACAAGATAGACATTAGCGAGATCGACATTAGCGAGATCGACATTAACAAGATTGACATTAGCAAGATAGACATTAGCGAGATCGACATTAGCGAGATCGACATTAGCGAGATCGACATTAACGAGATCGACATTAACGAGATCGACATTAGCGAGATCGACATTAACGAGATCAACATTAACGAGATCGACATTCGCGAAATCGACATGAGCGAGATCGATATTAGCGAGATCGACATTAGCGAGATCAACATTAACGAGATCGAAATTAGTAAGCTCGAAATTAGCGAGATCGACATTAGCGATATCGACATTAGCGATATCGACATTAGCGAGATCGACATTAACAAGATCGACATTAGCAAGATCGACATTAGCGAGATCGACATTAGCGAGATCGACATTAGCGAGATCGACATTAACAAGGTCGACATTAGCGAGATCGACATTAGCGAGATCAACATTAGCGAGATCGACATTAGCGAGATCGACATTAGCGAGATCGACATTAGCGAGATCGACATTAACAAGATCGACATTAGCAAGATCGACATTAGCGAGATCGACATTAGCAAGATAGACATTAGCGAGATCGACATTAGCGAGATCGACTTTAACAAGATCGACATTAGCGAGATCGACATTAGCGAGATCGACATTAGCGAGATCGACATTAACGAGATCGACATTAGCGAGATCGACATTAGCGAGATCGACATTAGCGAGATCGACATTAACAAGATAGACATGACCGAGATCGACATTAGCGAGATCGACATTAGCAAGATAGACATTAGCGAGATCGACATTAGCGAGATCGACATTAACAAGATCGACATTAGCGAGATCGACATTAGCGAGATCGACATTAGTGAGATCGATATTAACGAGATCGACATTAGCGAGATCGACATTAACGAGATCGACATTAGCGAGATCGACATTAGCGAGATCGACATTAGCAAGATCGACATTAACAAGATAGACATTAGCGAGATCGACATTAGCGAGATCGACATTAGCAAGATAGACATTAGCGAGATCGACATTAGCGAGATCGACATTAACAAGATCGACATTAGCGAGATCGACATTAGCGAGATCGACATTAGCGAGATCGACGTTAACGAGATCGACATTAGCGAGATCGACATTAACGAGATCAATATTAGCAAGATCGACATTAACAAGATCGACATTAGCGAGATCGACATTAGCGAGATCGACATTAACGAGATCGACATTAGCGAGATCGACATTACCAAGATAGACATTAGCAAGATCGACATTAGCGAGATCGACATTAACGAGATCGACATTAGCGAGATCGACATTAGCGAGATCGACATTAGCGAGATCGACATTGGCGAGATCGACATTAGCGAGATCGACATTAGCGAGATCGACATTAACAAGATCGACATTAGCGAGATCGACATTAGCGAGATCGACATTAGTGAGATCGACATTAACTGATCGACATTAACGAGATCGACATTAGCGAGATCGACATTAGCGAGATCGACATTAGCAAGATCGACATTAACAAGATAGACATTAGCGAGATCGACATTAGCGAGATCGACATTAGCAAGATAGACATTAGCGAGATCGACATTAACAAGATCGACATTAACAAGATCGACATTAGCGAGATCGACATAAGCGAGATCGACATTAGCGAGATCGACATTAGTGAGATCGACATTAACGAGATCGACATTAGCGAGATCGACATTAGCGAGATCGACATTAGCGAGATCGACATTAACGAGATCGACATTAGCGAGATCGACATTAGCAAGATCGACATTAGCGAGATCGACATTAACAAGATCGACATTAGCGAGATCGACATTAGCGAGATCGACATTAACGAAATCGACATTAGCGAGATCAACATTAGCGAGATCGACATTAGCGAGATCGACATTAGCGAGATCAACATTAGCGAGATCGACATTAGCGAGATCGACATTAGCGAGATCGACATTAGCGAGATCGACATTAACAAGATCGACATTAGCGAGATCGACATTAGCGAGATCGACATTAACAAGATAGACATTAGCGAGATCGACATTAGCGAGATCGACATTAACAAGATAGACATTAGCGAGGTCGACATTAGCGAGATCGACATTAGAAAGATAGACATTAGCGAGATCGACATTAGCGAGATCGACATTAACAAGATCGACATTAGCGAGATCGACATTAGCGAGATCGACATTAGCGAGATCGACATTAACGAGATCGACATTAGCGAGATCGACATTAGCGAGATCGACATTAGCGAGATCGACATTAACTAGATAGACATGAGCGAGAACGACATTAGCGAGATCGACATTAGCAAGATAGACATTAGCGAGATCGACATTAGCGAGATCGACATTAACAAGATCGACATTAGCGAGATCGACATTAGCGAGATCGACATTAGCGAGATCGACATTAGCGAGATCGACATTAGCAAGATCGACATTAACAAGATAGACATGAGCGAGATCGACATTAGCGAGATCGACATTAGCAAGATAGACATTAGCGAGATCGACATTAGCGAGATCGACATTAACAAGATCGACATTAGCGAGATCGGCATAAGCGAGATCGACATTAGCGAGATCGACATTAGCGAGATCGACATTAACGAGATCGACATTAACAAGATCGACATTAGCGAGATCGACATTAGCGAGATCGACATTAGCGAGATCGATATTAGCGAGATCGACATTAGCGATATTGACATTAGCAAGATCGACATTAGTGAGATAGACATTAGCGAGATCGACATTAGCGAGATCGACATTAGCAAGATCGACATTAACAAGATAGACATTAGCGAGATCGACATTAGCGAGATCGACATCAGCAAGATAGACATTAGCGAGATCGACATTAGCGAGATTGACATTAACAAGATCGACATTAGCGAGATCGACATTAACGAGATCGACATTTGCGAGATAGACATTAGCGAGATCGACATTAGCAAGATCGACATTAACAAGATAGACATTAGCGAGATCGACATTAGCGAGATCGACATTAGCAAGATAGACATTAGCGAGATCGACATTAGCGAGATCGACATTAACAAGATCGACATTAACGAAGTCGACATTAGCGAGATCGACATTAGCGAGATCGACATTAGCGAGATCGACATTAACAAGATTGACATTCGCAAGATAGACATTAGCGAGATCGACATTCGCGAGATCGACATTAGTTTGATCGACATTAGCGAGGTCGACATTAGCGAGATCGACATTAGCGAGATCGACATTAGCGAGATCAACATTAGCGAGATCGACATTAACAAGATTGACATTAGCAAGATAGACATTAGCGAGATCGACATTAGCGTGATCGTCATTAGCGAGATTGACATTAACAAGATTGACATTAGCGAGATAGACATTAGCGAGATCGACATTAGCGAGATTGACATTAACAAGATTGACATTAGCAAGATAGACATTAGCGAGATCGACATTAGCGAGATCGACATTAGCGAGATCGACATTAGCGAGATCGACATTAACGAGATCGACATTAGTGAGATCGACATTAGCGAGATCGACATTAGCGAGATCGACATTAACAAGATCGACAATAGCGAGATCGACATTAGCGAGATCGACATTAGCGAGATCGACATTAACAAGATAGACATTAGCGAGATCGACATTAGCGAGATCGACATTAACAAGATTGACATTAGCAAGATTGACATTAGCGAGATAGACATTAGCGAGATCGACATTAGCGAGATCGACATTAGCGAGATCGACATTAGCGAGATCGACATTAACGAGATCAACATTAACGAGATCGACATTCGTGAGATCGACATGAGCGAGATCGATATTAGCGAGATCGACATTAGCGAGATCAACATTAACGAGATCGAAATTAGTAAGCTCGAAATTAGCGAGATCGTCATTAGCGATATCGACATTAGCGATATCGACATTAGCGAGATCGACATTAACAAGATCGACATTAGCAAGATCGACATTAGCGAGATCGACATTAGCGAGATCGACATTAGCGAGATCGACAATAACAAGATCGACATTAGCGAGATCGACATTAGCGAGATCAACATTAGCGAGATCGACATTAGCGAGATCGACATTAGCGAGATCGACATTAGCGAGATCGACATTAACAAGATCGACATTAGCAAGATCGACATTAGCGAGATCGACATTAACGAGATCGACATTAGCGAGATAGACATTAGCGAGATCGACATTAGCGAGATGGACATTAGCAAGATAGACATTAGCGAGATCGACATTAGCGAGATCGACATTAGCGAGATCGACATTAGCGAGATCGACATTAACGAGATCGACATTAGCGAGATCTACATTAGCGAGATCGACATTAGTGAGATCGACATTAGCGAGATCGACATTAACAAGATCGACATTAGCGAGATCGACATTAGCGAGATCGACATTAGCGAGATCGACATTAACAAGATAGACATTAGCGAGATCGACATTAGCGAGATCGACATTAACAAGATTGACATTAGCAAGATAGACATTAGCGAGATCGACATTAGCGAGATCGACATTAGCGAGATCGACATTAACGAGATCGACATTAACGAGATCGACATTAGCGAGATCGACATTAACGAGATCAACATTAACGAGATCGACATTCGCGAAATCGACATGAGCGAGATCGATATTAGCGAGATCGACATTAGCGAGATCAACATTAACGAGATCGAAATTAGTAAGCTCGAAATTAGCGAGATCGACATTAGCGATATCGACATTAGCGATATCGACATTAGCGAGATCGACATTAACAAGATCGACATTAGCAAGATCGACATTAACAAGATCGTCATTAGCGAGATCGACATTAGCGAGATCGACATTAACAAGGTCGACATTAGCGAGATCGACATTAGCGAGATCAACATTAGCGAGATCGACATTAGCGAGATCGACATTAGCGAGATCGACATTAGCGAGATCGACATTAACAAGATCGACATTAGCAAGATCGACATTAGCGAGATCGACATTAGCAAGATAGACATTAGCGAGATCGACATTAGCGAGATCGACTTTAACAAGATCGACATTAGCGAGATCGACATTAGCGAGATCGACATTAGCGAGATCGACATTAGCGAGATCGACATTAACGAGATCGACATTAGCGAGATCGACATTAGCGAGATCGACATTAGCGAGATCGACATTAACAAGATAGACATGACCGAGATCGACATTAGCGAGATCGACATTAGCAAGATAGACATTAGCGAGATCGACATTAGCGAGATCGACATTAACAAGATCGACATTAGCGAGATCGACATTAGCGAGATCGACATTAGTGAGATCGATATTAACGAGATCGACATTAGCGAGATCGACATTAACGAGATCGACATTAGCGAGATCGACATTAGCGAGATCGACATTAGCAAGATCGACATTAACAAGATAGACATTAGCGAGATCGACATTAGCGAGATCGACATTAGCAAGATAGACATTAGCGAGATCGACATTAGCGAGATCGACATTAACAAGATCGACATTAGCGAGATCGACATTAGCGAGATCGACATTAGCGAGATCGACGTTAACGAGATCGACATTAGCGAGATCGACATTAACGAGATCAATATTAGCAAGATCGACATTAACAAGATCGACATTAGCGAGATCGACATTAGCGAGATCGACATTAACGAGATCGACATTAGCGAGATCGACATTACCAAGATAGACATTAGCAAGATCGACATTAGCGAGATCGACATTAACGAGATCGACATTAGCGAGATCGACATTAGCGAGATCGACATTAGCGAGATCGACATTGGCGAGATCGACATTAGCGAGATCGACATTAGCGAGATCGACATTAACAAGATCGACATTAGCGAGATCGACATTAGCGAGATCGACATTAGTGAGATCGACATTAACTGATCGACATTAACGAGATCGACATTAGCGAGATCGACATTAGCGAGATCGACATTAGCAAGATCGACATTAACAAGATAGACATTAGCGAGATCGACATTAGCGAGATCGACATTAGCAAGATAGACA
The DNA here is from genome assembly GCF_037043375.1 of Chiloscyllium plagiosum. Taxonomy (NCBI): domain Eukaryota; kingdom Metazoa; phylum Chordata; class Chondrichthyes; order Orectolobiformes; family Hemiscylliidae; genus Chiloscyllium; species Chiloscyllium plagiosum. The sequence continues at coordinate 175,447,395 of NW_028270139.1, read as the reverse complement.
TTAGCGAGATCGACATTAACAAGATCGACATTAACAAGATCGACATTAGCGAGATCGACATAAGCGAGATCGACATTAGCGAGATCGACATTAGTGAGATCGACATTAACGAGATCGACATTAGCGAGATCGACATTAGCGAGATCGACATTAGCGAGATCGACATTAACGAGATCGACATTAGCGAGATCGACATTAGCAAGATCGACATTAGCGAGATCGACATTAACAAGATCGACATTAGCGAGATCGACATTAGCGAGATCGACATTAACGAAATCGACATTAGCGAGATCAACATTAGCGAGATCGACATTAGCGAGATCGACATTAGCGAGATCAACATTAGCGAGATCGACATTAGCGAGATCGACATTAGCGAGATCGACATTAGCGAGATCGACATTAACAAGATCGACATTAGCGAGATCGACATTAGCGAGATCGACATTAACAAGATAGACATTAGCGAGATCGACATTAGCGAGATCGACATTAACAAGATAGACATTAGCGAGGTCGACATTAGCGAGATCGACATTAGAAAGATAGACATTAGCGAGATCGACATTAGCGAGATCGACATTAACAAGATCGACATTAGCGAGATCGACATTAGCGAGATCGACATTAGCGAGATCGACATTAACGAGATCGACATTAGCGAGATCGACATTAGCGAGATCGACATTAGCGAGATCGACATTAACTAGATAGACATGAGCGAGAACGACATTAGCGAGATCGACATTAGCAAGATAGACATTAGCGAGATCGACATTAGCGAGATCGACATTAACAAGATCGACATTAGCGAGATCGACATTAGCGAGATCGACATTAGCGAGATCGACATTAGCGAGATCGACATTAGCAAGATCGACATTAACAAGATAGACATGAGCGAGATCGACATTAGCGAGATCGACATTAGCAAGATAGACATTAGCGAGATCGACATTAGCGAGATCGACATTAACAAGATCGACATTAGCGAGATCGGCATAAGCGAGATCGACATTAGCGAGATCGACATTAGCGAGATCGACATTAGCGAGATCGACATTAACGAGATCGACATTAACAAGATCGACATTAGCGAGATCGACATTAGCGAGATCGACATTAGCGAGATCGATATTAGCGAGATCGACATTAGCGATATTGACATTAGCAAGATCGACATTAGTGAGATAGACATTAGCGAGATCGACATTAGCGAGATCGACATTAGCAAGATCGACATTAACAAGATAGACATTAGCGAGATCGACATTAGCGAGATCGACATTAGCAAGATAGACATTAGCGAGATCGACATTAGCGAGATTGACATTAACAAGATCGACATTAGCGAGATCGACATTAACGAGATCGACATTTGCGAGATAGACATTAGCGAGATCGACATTAGCAAGATCGACATTAACAAGATAGACATTAGCGAGATCGACATTAGCGAGATCGACATTAGCAAGATAGACATTAGCGAGATCGACATTAGCGAGATCGACATTAACAAGATCGACATTAGCAAGATCGACATTAGCGAGATCGACATAAGCGAGATCGACATTAGCGAGATCGACATTAGTGAGATCGACATTAACGAGATCGACATTAGCGAGATCGACATTAACGAGATCGACATTAGCGAGATCGACATTAGCGAGATCGACATTAGCGAGATCGACATTAACAAGATCGACATTAGCGAGATCGACATTAGCGAGATCGACATGAACGAGATCGACATTAGCGAGATCGACATTAACAAGATCGACATTAGCGAGATCGACATGAACGAGATCGACATTAGCGAGATCGACATTAACAAGATCGACATTAGCGAGATCGACATTAGCGAGATCGACATTAGCGAGATCGACATTAGCGAGATCGACTTTAGCGATATCAACATTAGTGAGATCGACATTAGCGAGATTGACATTAGTGAGATAGACATTAGTGAGATCGACATTAGTAAGATTGACATTAGCGAGATCGACATTAGTGAGATCGACATTAGTAAGATTGACATTAGCGAGATCGACATTAGCGAGATCGACATTAGCGAGATCGACATTAGCGAGATCGACATTAGTGAGATCGACATTAGCGAGATCGACATTAGTGAGATAGACATTAGCGAGATCGGCATTAGCGAGATCGACATTCGTGAGATCGACATTAGCGAGATCGACATTAGTGAGATAGACATTAGCGAGATCGACATTAGCGAGATCGACATTTACAAGGTCGACATTAACGAAGTCGACATTAGCGAGATCGACATTAGCGAGATCGACATTAGCGAGATCGACATTAACAAGATTGACATTCGCAAGATAGACATTAGCGAGATCGACATTAGCGAGATCGACATTAGTTTGATCGACATTAGCGAGGTCGACATTAGCGAGATCGACATTAGCGAGATCGACATTAGCGAGATCAACATTAGCGAGATCGACATTAACAAGATTGACATTAGCAAGATAGACATTAGCGAGATCGACATTAGCGTGATCGTCATTAGCGAGATTGACATTAACAAGATTGACATTAGCGAGATAGACATTAGCGAGATCGACATTAGCGAGATTGACATTAACAAGATTGACATTAGCAAGATAGACATTAGCGAGATCGACATTAGCGAGATCGACATTAGCGAGATCGACATTAGCGAGATCGACATTAACGAGATCGACATTAGTGAGATCGACATTAGCGAGATCGACATTAGCGAGATCGACATTAACAAGATCGACAATAGCGAGATCGACATTAGCGAGATCGACATAAGCGAGATCGACATTAACAAGATAGACATTAGCGAGATCGACATTAGCGAGATCGACATTAACAAGATTGACATTAGCAAGATTGACATTAGCGAGATAGACATTAGCGAGATCGACATTAGCGAGATCGACATTAGCGAGATCGATATTAGCGAGATCGACATTAACGAGATCAACATTAACGAGATCGACATTCGTGAGATCGACATGAGCGAGATCGATATTAGCGAGATCGACATTAGCGAGATCAACATTAACGAGATCGAAATTAGTAAGCTCGAAATTAGCGAGATCGTCATTAGCGATATCGACATTAGCGATATCGACATTAGCGAGATCGACATTAACAAGATCGACATTAGCAAGATCGACATTAGCGAGATCGACATTAGCGAGATCGACATTAGCGAGATCGACAATAACAAGATCGACATTAGCGAGATCGACATTAGCGAGATCAACATTAGCGAGATCGACATTAGCGAGATCGACATTAGCGAGATCGACATTAGCGAGATCGACATTAACAAGATCGACATTAGCAAGATCGACATTAGCGAGATCGACATTAACGAGATCGACATTAGCGAGATAGACATTAGCGAGATCGACATTAGCGAGATGGACATTAGCAAGATAGACATTAGCGAGATCGACATTAGCGAGATCGACATTAGCGAGATCGACATTAGCGAGATCGACATTAACGAGATCGACATTAGCGAGATCTACATTAGCGAGATCGACATTAGCGAGATCGACATTAGCGAGATCGACATTAACAAGATCGACATTAGCGAGATCGACATTAGCGAGATCGACATTAGCGAGATCGACATTAACAAGATAGACATTAGCGAGATCGACATTAGCGAGATCGACATTAACAAGATTGACATTAGCAAGATAGACATTAGCGAGATCGACATTAGCGAGATCGACATTAGCGAGATCGACATTAACGAGATCGACATTAACGAGATCGACATTAGCGAGATCGACATTAACGAGATCAACATTAACGAGATCGACATTCGCGAAATCGACATGAGCGAGATCGATATTAGCGAGATCGACATTAGCGAGATCAACATTAACGAGATCGAAATTAGTAAGCTCGAAATTAGCGAGATCGACATTAGCGATATCGACATTAGCGATATCGACATTAGCGAGATCGACATTAACAAGATCGACATTAGCAAGATCGACATTAGCGAGATCGACATTAGCGAGATCGACATTAACAAGGTCGACATTAGCGAGATCGACATTAGCGAGATCAACATTAGCGAGATCGACATTAGCGAGATCGACATTAGCGAGATCGACATTAGCGAGATCGACATTAACAAGATAGACATTAGCGAGATCGACATTAGCGAGATCGACATTAACAAGATTGACATTAGCAAGATTGACATTAGCGAGATAGACATTAGCGAGATCGACATTAGCGAGATCGACATTAGCGAGATCGACATTAGCGAGATCGACATTAACGAGATCAACATTAACGAGATCGACATTCGTGAGATCGACATGAGCGAGATCGATATTAGCGAGATCGACATTAGCGAGATCAACATTAGCGAGATCGAAATTAGTAAGCTCGAAATTAGCGAGATCGTCATTAGCGATATCGACATTAGCGATATCGACATTAGCGAGATCGACATTAACAAGATCGACATTAGCAAGATCGACATTAGCGAGATCGACATTAGCGAGATCGACATTAGCGAGATCGACATTAGCGAGATCGACAATAACAAGATCGACATTAGCGAGATCGACATTAGCGAGATCAACATTAGCGAGATCGACATTAGCGAGATCGACATTAGCGAGATCGACATTAGCGAGATCGACATTAACAAGATCGACATTAGCAAGATCGACATTAGCGAGATCGACATTAACGAGATCGACATTAGCGAGATAGACATTAGCGAGATCGACATTAGCGAGATGGACATTAGCAAGATAGACATTAGCGAGATCGACATTAGCGAGATCGACATTAGCGAGATCGACATTAGCGAGATCGACATTAACGAGATCGACATTAGCGAGATCTACATTAGCGAGATCGACATTAGCGAGATCGACATTAGCGAGATCGACATTAACAAGATCGACATTAGCGAGATCGACATTAGCGAGATCGACATTAGCGAGATCGACATTAACAAGATAGACATTAGCGAGATCGACATTAGCGAGATCGACATTAACAAGATTGACATTAGCAAGATAGACATTAGCGAGATCGACATTAGCGAGATCGACATTAGCGAGATCGACATTAACGAGATCGACATTAACGAGATCGACATTAGCGAGATCGACATTAACGAGATCAACATTAACGAGATCGACATTCGCGAAATCGACATGAGCGAGATCGATATTAGCGAGATCGACATTAGCGAGATCAACATTAACGAGATCGAAATTAGTAAGCTCGAAATTAGCGAGATCGACATTAGCGATATCGACATTAGCGATATCGACATTAGCGAGATCGACATTAACAAGATCGACATTAGCAAGATCGACATTAGCGAGATCGACATTAGCGAGATCGACATTAGCGAGATCGACATTAACAAGGTCGACATTAGCGAGATCGACATTAGCGAGATCAACATTAGCGAGATCGACATTAGCGAGATCGACATTAGCGAGATCGACATTAGCGAGATCGACATTAACAAGATCGACATTAGCAAGATCGACATTAGCGAGATCGACATTAGCAAGATAGACATTAGCGAGATCGACATTAGCGAGATCGACTTTAACAAGATCGACATTAGCGAGATCGACATTAGCGAGATCGACATTAGCGAGATCGACATTAGCGAGATCGACATTAACGAGATCGACATTAGCGAGATCGACATTAGCGAGATCGACATTAGCGAGATCGACATTAACAAGATAGACATGACCGAGATCGACATTAGCGAGATCGACATTAGCAAGATAGACATTAGCGAGATCGACATTAGCGAGATCGACATTAACAAGATCGACATTAGCGAGATCGACATTAGCGAGATCGACATTAGTGAGATCGATATTAACGAGATCGACATTAGCGAGATCGACATTAACGAGATCGACATTAGCGAGATCGACATTAGCGAGATCGACATTAGCAAGATCGACATTAACAAGATAGACATTAGCGAGATCGACATTAGCGAGATCGACATTAGCAAGATAGACATTAGCGAGATCGACATTAGCGAGATCGACATTAACAAGATCGACATTAGCGAGATCGACATTAGCGAGATCGACATTAGCGAGATCGACGTTAACGAGATCGACATTAGCGAGATCGACATTAACGAGATCAATATTAGCAAGATCGACATTAACAAGATCGACATTAGCGAGATCGACATTAGCGAGATCGACATTAACGAGATCGACATTAGCGAGATCGACATTACCAAGATAGACATTAGCAAGATCGACATTAGCGAGATCGACATTAACGAGATCGACATTAGCGAGATCGACATTAGCGAGATCGACATTAGCGAGATCGACATTGGCGAGATCGACATTAGCGAGATCGACATTAGCGAGATCGACATTAACAAGATCGACATTAGCGAGATCGACATTAGCGAGATCGACATTAGTGAGATCGACATTAACTGATCGACATTAACGAGATCGACATTAGCGAGATCGACATTAGCGAGATCGACATTAGCAAGATCGACATTAACAAGATAGACATTAGCGAGATCGACATTAGCGAGATCGACATTAGCAAGATAGACATTAGCGAGATCGACATTAACAAGATCGACATTAACAAGATCGACATTAGCGAGATCGACATAAGCGAGATCGACATTAGCGAGATCGACATTAGTGAGATCGACATTAACGAGATCGACATTAGCGAGATCGACATTAGCGAGATCGACATTAGCGAGATCGACATTAACGAGATCGACATTAGCGAGATCGACATTAGCAAGATCGACATTAGCGAGATCGACATTAGCGAGATCGACATTAACGAAATCGACATTAGCGAGATCAACATTAGCGAGATCGACATTAGCGAGATCGACATTAGCGAGATCAACATTAGCGAGATCGACATTAGCGAGATCGACATTAGCGAGATCGACATTAGCGAGATCGACATTAACAAGATCGACATTAGCGAGATCGACATTAGCGAGATCGACATTAACAAGATAGACATTAGCGAGATCGACATTAGCGAGATCGACATTAACAAGATAGACATTAGCGAGGTCGACATTAGCGAGATCGACATTAGCAAGATAGACATTAGCGAGATCGACATTAGCGAGATCGACATTAACAAGATCGACATTAGCGAGATCGACATTAGCGAGATCGACATTAGCGAGATCGACATTAACGAGATCGACATTAGCGAGATCGACATTAGCGAGATCGACATTAGCGAGATCGACATTAACTAGATAGACATGAGCGAGAACGACATTAGCGAGATCGACATTAGCAAGATAGACATTAGCGAGATCGACATTAGCGAGATCGACATTAACAAGATCGACATTAGCGAGATCGACATTAGCGAGATCGACATTAGCGAGATCGACATTAGCGAGATCGACATTAGCAAGATCGACATTAACAAGATAGACATGAGCGAGATCGACATTAGCGAGATCGACATTAGCAAGATAGACATTAGCGAGATCGACATTAGCGAGATCGACATTAACAAGATCGACATTAGCGAGATCGGCATAAGCGAGATCGACATTAGCGAGATCGACATTAGCGAGATCGACATTAGCGAGATCGACATTAACGAGATCGACATTAACAAGATCGACATTAGCGAGATCGACATTAGCGAGATCGACATTAGCGAGATCGATATTAGCGAGATCGACATTAGCGATATTGACATTAGCAAGATCGACATTAGTGAGATAGACATTAGCGAGATCGACATTAGCGAGATCGACATTAGCAAGATCGACATTAACAAGATAGACATTAGCGAGATCGACATTAGCGAGATCGACATTAGCAAGATAGACATTAGCGAGATCGACATTAGCGAGATTGACATTAACAAGATCGACATTAGCGAGATCGACATTAACGAGATCGACATTTGCGAGATAGACATTAGCGAGATCGACATTAGCAAGATCGACATTAACAAGATAGACATTAGCGAGATCGACATTAGCGAGATCGACATTAGCAAGATAGACATTAGCGAGATCGACATTAGCGAGATCGACATTAACAAGATCGACATTAGCAAGATCGACATTAGCGAGATCGACATAAGCGAGATCGACATTAGCGAGATCGACATTAGTGAGATCGACATTAACGAGATCGACATTAGCGAGATCGACATTAACGAGATCGACATTAGCGAGATCGACATTAGCGAGATCGACATTAGCGAGATCGACATTAACAAGATCGACATTAGCGAGATCGACATTAGCGAGATCGACATGAACGAGATCGACATTAGCGAGATCGACATTAACAAGATCGACATTAGCGAGATCGACATGAACGAGATCGACATTAGCGAGATCGACATTAACAAGATCGACATTAGCGAGATCGACATTAGCGAGATCGACATTAGCGAGATCGACATTAGCGAGATCGACTTTAGCGATATCAACATTAGTGAGATCGACATTAGCGAGATTGACATTAGTGAGATAGACATTAGTGAGATCGACATTAGTAAGATTGACATTAGCGAGATCGACATTAGTGAGATCGACATTAGTAAGATTGACATTAGCGAGATCGACATTAGCGAGATCGACATTAGCGAGATCGACATTAGCGAGATCGACATTAGTGAGATCGACATTAGCGAGATGGACATTAGTGAGATAGACATTAGCGAGATCGGCATTAGCGAGATCGACATTAGTGAGATCGACATTAGCGAGATCGACATTAGTGAGATAGACATTAGCGAGATCGACATTAGCGAGATCGACATTTACAAGGTCGACATTAACGAAGTCGACATTAGCGAGATCGACATTAGCGAGATCGACATTAGCGAGATCGACATTAACAAGATTGACATTCGCAAGATAGACATTAGCGAGATCGACATTAGCGAGATCGACATTAGTTTGATCGACATTAGCGAGGTCGACATTAGCGAGATCGACATTAGCGAGATCGACATTAGCGAGATCAACATTAGCGAGATCGACATTAACAAGATTGACATTAGCAAGATAGACATTAGCGAGATCGACATTAGCGTGATCGTCATTAGCGAGATTGACATTAACAAGATTGACATTAGCGAGATAGACATTAGCGAGATCGACATTAGCGAGATTGACATTAACAAGATTGACATTAGCAAGATAGACATTAGCGAGATCGACATTAGCGAGATCGACATTAGCGAGATCGACATTAGCGAGATCGACATTAACGAGATCGACATTAGTGAGATCGACATTAGCAAGATCGACATTAGCGAGATCGACATTAACAAGATCGACAATAGCGAGATCGACATTAGCGAGATCGACATAAGCGAGATCGACATTAACAAGATAGACATTAGCGAGATCGACATTAGCGAGATCGACATTAACAAGATTGACATTAGCAAGATTGACATTAGCGAGATAGACATTAGCGAGATCGACATTAGCGAGATCGACATTAGCGAGATCGACATTAGCGAGATCGACATTAACGAGATCAACATTAACGAGATCGACATTCGTGAGATCGACATGAGCGAGATCGATATTAGCGAGATCGACATTAGCGAGATCAACATTAACGAGATCGAAATTAGTAAGCTCGAAATTAGCGAGATCGTCATTAGCGATATCGACATTAGCGATATCGACATTAGCGAGATCGACATTAACAAGATCGACATTAGCAAGATCGACATTAGCGAGATCGACATTAGCGAGATCGACATTAGCGAGATCGACAATAACAAGATCGACATTAGCGAGATCGACATTAGCGAGATCAACATTAGCGAGATCGACATTAGCGAGATCGACATTAGCGAGATCGACATTAGCGAGATCGACATTAACAAGATCGACATTAGCAAGATCGACATTAGCGAGATCGACATTAACGAGATCGACATTAGCGAGATAGACATTAGCGAGATCGACATTAGCGAGATGGACATTAGCAAGATAGACATTAGCGAGATCGACATTAGCTAGATCGACATTAGCGAGATCGACATTAGCGAGATCGACATTAACGAGATCGACATTAGCGAGATCTACATTAGCGAGATCGACATTAGCGAGATCGACATTAGCGAGATCGACATTAACAAGATCGACATTAGCGAGATCGACATTAGCGAGATCGACATTAGCGAGATCGACATTAACAAGATAGACATTAGCGAGATCGACATTAGCGAGATCGACATTAACAAGATTGACATTAGCAAGATAGACATTAGCGAGATCGACATTAGCGAGATCGACATTAGCGAGATCGACATTAACGAGATCGACATTAACGAGATCGACATTAGCGAGATCGACATTAACGAGATCAACATTAACGAGATCGACATTCGCGAAATCGACATGAGCGAGATCGATATTAGCGAGATCGACATTAGCGAGATCAACATTAACGAGATCGAAATTAGTAAGCTCGAAATTAGCGAGATCGACATTAGCGATATCGACATTAGCGATATCGACATTAGCGAGATCGACATTAACAAGATCGACATTAGCAAGATCGACATTAGCGAGATCGACATTAGCGAGATCGACATTAGCGAGATCGACATTAACAAGGTCGACATTAGCGAGATCGACATTAGCGAGATCAACATTAGCGAGATCGACATTAGCGAGATCGACATTAGCGAGATCGACATTAGCGAGATCGACATTAACAAGATCGACATTAGCAAGATCGACATTAGCGAGATCGACATTAACGAGATCGACATTAGCGAGATCGACATTAGCGAGATCGACATTAGCGAGATTGCCATTAGCGATATTGACATTAGCAAGATCGACATTAGCGAAATCGACATTAGCGAGATCGACATTAGCGAGATCGACATTAGCGAGATCGACATTAACAAGGTCGACATTAACGAGATCGACATTTGCGAGATCGACATTTGCGAGATCGACATTAACGAGGTCGACATTAGCGAGATCGACATTAGCGAGATTGCCATTAGCGAGATCGACATTAGCGAGATCGACATTAGCGAGATCGACATTAACGAGATCGACATTAGCGACATCGACATTAGCGAGATCGACATTAGCGAGATCGACATGAGCGAGATCGACATTAATAAGATTGACAATAGCGAAATTGACATTAGCGAGATCGACATTAACAAGATAGACATTAGCGAGATCGACATTAACGAGATCGACATTAACGAGATCGACATTAGCGAGATCGACATTAGCGAGATCGACATTAGCGAGATCGACATTAACGAGATCCACATTAACGAGATCGACATTCGCGAAATCGACATGAGCGAGATCGATATTAGCGAGATCGACATTAGCGAGATCAACATTAACGAGATCGAAATTAGTAAGCTCGAAATAAGCGAGATCGACATTAGCGAGATCGACATTAGCGAGATCGACATTAACAAGATCGACATTAGCAAGATCGACATTAGCGAGATCGACATTAGCGAGATCGACATTAGCGAGATCGACATTAGCGAGATCGACATTAGCGAGATCGATATTAGCGAGATCGACATTAGCGAGATCGACTTTAGCGAGATCAACATTAGTGAGATCGACATTCGCGAGATCGACATTAGTGAGATAGAGATTAGTGAGATCGACATTAGTAAGATTGACATTAGCGAGATCGACATTAGTGAGATCGACATTAGTAAGATTGACATTAGCGAGATCGACATTAGCGAGATCGACATTAGCGAGATCGACATTAGCGAGATCGACATTAGTGAGATCGACATTAGCGAGATCGACATTAGTGAGATAGACATTAGCGAGATCGACATTAGCGAGATCGACATTAGTAAGATTGACATTAGCGAGATCGACATTAACAAGGTCGACATTAGCGAGATCGACATTTACAAGGTCGACATTAACGAAGTCGACATTAGCGAGATCGACATTAGCGAGATCGACATTAGCGAGATCGACATTAGCGAGGTCGACATTAGCGAGATCGACATTAACAAGATCGACATTAGCGAGATCGACATTAGCGAGATCGACATTAACAAGATTGACATTAGCAAGATAGACATTAGCGAGATCGACATTAGCGAGATCGTCATTAGCGAGATTGACATTAACAAGATTGACATTAGCGAGATCGACATTAGCGAGATTGACATTAACTAGATTGACATTAGCGAGATAGACATTAGCGAGATCGACATTAGCGAGATCGACATTAGCGAGATCGACATTAGCGAGATCGACATGAGCGAGATCGACATTAGCGAGATCGACATTAACGAGATCGACATTAGCGAGATCGACATTAGCGAGATCGACATTAACAAGATAGACATTAGCGAGATCGACATTAGCGAGATCGACATGAACAAGATTGACATTAGCAAGATAGACATTAGCGAGATCGACATTAGCGAGATCAACATTAGCGAGATCGACATTAACGAGATCGACATTAACGAGATCGACATTAGCGAGATCGACATTAACGAGATCAACATTAACGAGATCGACATTCGCGAAATCGACATGAGCGAGATCGATATTAGCGAGATCGACATTAGCGAGATCAACATTAACGAGATCGACATTAACAAGATCGACATTAGCAAGATCGACATTAGCGAGATCGACATTAACAAGATCGACATTGGCGAGATCGACATTAACAAGATCGACATTAGCAAGATCGACATTAGCGAGATCGACATTAGCGAGATCGACATTAACAAGATCGAAATTGGCGAGATCGATATTAGCGAGATCGACATTAGCGAGATCGACATTAGCGAGATCGACATTAACGAGATCGACATTAGCAAGATCGACATTAGCGAGATCGACATTAGCGAGATCGACATTAACAAGATAGACATTAGCGAGGTCGACATTAGCGAGATCGACATTAGCAAGATAGACATTAGCGAGATCGACATTAGCGAGATCGACATTAACAAGATCGACATTAGCGAGATCGACATTAGCGAGATCGACATTAGCGAGATCGACATTAACGAGATCGACATTAGCGAGATCGACATTAGCGAGATCGACATTAGCGAGATCGACATTAACAAGATAGACATGAGCGAGATCGACATTAGCGAGATCGACATTAGCAAGATAGACATTAGCGAGATCGACATTAGCGAGATCGACATTAACAAGATCGACATTAGCGAGATCGACATTAGCGAGATCGACATTAGTGAGATCGACATTAACGAGATCGACATTAGCGAGATCGACATTAACGAGATCGACATTAGCGAGATCGACATTAGCGAGATCGACATTAGCAAGATCGACATTAACAAGATAGACATTAGCGAGATCGACATTAGCGAGATCGACATTAGAATGATAGACATTAGCGAGATCGACATTAGCGAGATCGACATTAACAAGATCGACATTAGCGAGATCGACATAAGCGAGATCGACATTAGCGAGATTGACATTAGCGAGATCGACGTTAACGAGATCGACATTCGCGAGATCGACATTAACGAGATCAAAATTAGCGAGATCGACATTAACAAGATCGACATTAGCGAGATCGACATTAGCGAGATCGACATTAACGAGATCGACATTAGCGAGATCGACATTAGCGAGATCGACATTAGCGAGATTGCCATTAGCGATATTGACATTAGCAAGATCGACATTAGCGAAATCGACATTAGCGAGATCGACATTAGCGAGATCGACATTAGCGAGATCGACATTAACAAGGTCGACATTAACGAGATCGACATTTGCGAGATCGACATTTGCGAGATCGACATTAACGAGGTCGACATTAGCGAGATTGACCTTAGTGAGATCGACATTAGCGAGATTGCCATTAGCGAGATCGACATTAGCGAGATCGACTTTAGCGAGATCGACATTAACGAGATCGACATTAGCGACATCGACATTAACGAGATCGACATTAGCGAGATCGACATGAGCGAGATCGACATTAATAAGATTGACAATAGCGAAATTGACATTAGCGAGATCGACATTAACAAGATAGACATTAGCGAGATCGACATTAACGAGATCGACATTAACGAGATCGACATTAGCGAGATCGACATTAACGAGATCGACATTAGCGAGATCGACATTAACGAGATCAACATTAACGAGATCGACATTCGCGAAATCGACATGAGCGAGATCGATATTAGCGAGATCGACATTAGCGAGATCAACATTAACGAGATCGAAATTAGTAAGCTCGAAATAAGCGAGATCGACATTCGCGAGATCGACATTAGCGAGATCGACATTAACAAGATCGACATTAGCAAGATCGACATTAGCGAGATCGACATTAGCGAGATCGACATTAGCGAGATCGACATTAGCGAGATCGACATTAACAAGATCGACATTAGCGAGATCGACATTAGCGAGATCAACATTAGCGAGATCGACATTAGCGAGATCGACATTAGCGAGATCGACATTAGCGAGATCGACATTAGCGAGATCGACATTAACAAGATCGACATTAGCAAGATCGACATTAGCGAGATCGACATTAGCGAGATCGACATTAACAAGATAGACATTAGCGAGATCGACATTAGCGAGATCGACATTAACAAGATAGACATTAGCGAGATCGACATTAGCGAGATCGACATTAGCAAGATAGACATTAGCGAGATCGACATTAGCGAGATCGACATTAACGAGATCAATATTAGCGAGATCGACATTAACAAGATCGACATTAGCGAGATCGACATTAGCGAGATCGACATTAACGAGATCGACATTAGCGAGATCGACATTACCAAGATAGACATTAGCAAGATCGACATTAGCGAGATCGACATTAACGAGATCGACATTAGCGAGATCGACATTAGCAAGATCGACATTAGCGAGATCGACATTGGCGAGATCGACATTAGCGAGATCGACATTAGCGAGATCGACATTAACAAGATCGACATTAGCGAGATCGACATTAGCGAGATCGACATTAGCGAGATCGACATTAGTGAGATCGACATTAACTGATCGACATTAACGAGATCGACATTAGCGAGATCGACATTAGCGAGATCGACATTAGCAAGATCGACATTAACAAGATAGACATTAGCGAGATCGACATTAGCGAGATCGACATTAGCGAGATCGACATTAGCGAGATCGACATTAGCGAGATCGACATTAACGAGATCGACATTAGCGAGATCGACATTAGCAAGATCGACATTAGCGAGATCGACATTAACAAGATCGACATTAGCGAGATCGACATTAGCGAGATCGACATTAACGAAATCGACATTAGCGAGATCAACATTAGCGAGATCGACATTAGCGAGATCGACATTAGCGAGATCGACATTAGCGAGATCGACATTAACAAGATCGACATTAGCGAGATCGACATTAGCGAGATCGACATTAACAAGATAGACATTAGCGAGATCGACATTAGCGAGATCGACATTAACAAGATAGACATTAGCGAGGTCGACATTAGCGAGATCGACATTAGCAAGATAGACATTAGCGAGATCGACATTAGCGAAATCGACATTAACGAGATCGACATTAGCGAGATCGACATTAGCGAGATCGACATTAGCGAGATCGACATTAACGAGATCGACATTAGCGAGATCGACATTAGCGAGATCGACATTAGCGAGATCGACATTAACTAGATAGACATGAGCGAGAACGACATTAGCGAGATCGACATTAGCAAGATAGACATTAGCGAGATCGACATTAGCGAGATCGACATTAACAAGATCGACATTAGCGAGATCGACATTAGCGAGATCGACATTAGCGAGATCGACATTAACGAGATCGACATTAGCGAGATCGACATTAGCGAGATCGACATTAGCAAGATCGACATTAACAAGATAGACATGAGCGAGATCGACATTAGCGAGATCGACATTAGCAAGATAGACATTAGCGAGATCGACATTAGCGAGATCGACATTAACAAGATCGACATTAGCGAGATCGGCATAAGCGAGATCGACATTAGCGAGATCGACATTAGCGAGATCGACATTAACGAGATCGACATTAGCGAGATCGACATTAGCGAGATCGACATTAGCGAGATCGACATTAGCAAGATCGACATTAGCGATATTGACATTAGCAAGATCGACATTAGCGAAATCGACACTAGCGAGATCGACATTAACGAGATCGACATTAACAAGGTCGACATTAACGAGATCGACATTTGCGAGATCGACATTTGCGAGATCGACATTAACGAGGTCGACATTAGCGAGATTGACCTTAGTGAGATCGACATTAGCGAGATTGCCATTAGCGAGATCGACATTAGCGAGATCGACTTTAGCGAGATCGACATTAACGAGATCGACATTAGCGAGATCGACATTAGCGAGATCGACATTAGCGAGATCGACATTAACAAGATTGACAATAGCGAAATTGACATTAGCGAGATCGACATTAACAAGATAGACATTAGCGAGATCGACATTAACGAGATCGACATTAACGAGATCGACATTAGCGAGATCGACATTAGCGAGATCGACATTAGCGAGATCGACATTAACGAGATCGACATTAACGAGATCGACATTCGCGAAATCGACATGAGCGAGATCGATATTAGCGAGATCGACATTAGCGAGATCAACATTAACGAGATCGAAATTAGTAAGCTCGAAATTAGCGAGATCGACATTAGCGAGATCGACATTAGAATGATAGACATTAGCGAGATCGACATTAGCGAGATCGACATTAACAAGATCGACATTAGCGAGATCGACATAAGCGAGATCGACATTAGCGAGATCGACATTAGCGAGATCGACGTTAACGAGATCGACATTCGCGAGATCGACATTAACGAGATCAAAATTAGCGAGATCGACATTAACAAGATCGACATTAGCGAGATCGACATTAGCGAGATCGACATTAACGAGATCGACATTAGCGAGATCGACATTAGCGAGATCGACATTAGCGAGATTGCCATTAGCGATATTGACATTAGCAAGATCGACATTAGCGAAATCGACATTAGCGAGATCGACATTAGCGAGATCGACATTAGCGAGATCGACATTAACAAGGTCGACATTAACGAGATCGACATTTGCGAGATCGACATTTGCGAGATCGACATTAACGAGGTCGACATTAGCGAGATTGACCTTAGTGAGATCGACATTAGCGAGATTGCCATTAGCGAGATCGACATTAGCGAGATCGACTTTAGCGAGATCGACATTAACGAGATCGACATTAGCGACATCGACATTAGCGAGATCGACATTAGCGAGATCGACATGAGCGAGATCGACATTAATAAGATTGACAATAGCGAAATTGACATTAGCGAGATCGACATTAACAAGATAGACATTAGCGAGATCGACATTAACGAGATCGACATTAACGAGATCGACATTAGCGAGATCGACATTAGCGAGATCGACATTAGCGAGATCGACATTAACGAGATCAACATTAACGAGATCGACATTCGCGAAATCGACATGAGCGAGATCGATATTAGCGAGATCGACATTAGCGAGATCAACATTAACGAGATCGAAATTAGTAAGCTCGAAATAAGCGAGATCGACATTAGCGAGATCGACATTAGCGAGATCGACATTAACAAGATCGACATTAGCAAGATCGACATTAGCGAGATCGACATTAGCGAGATCGACATTAGCGAGATCGACATTAGCGAGATCGACATTAACAAGATCGACATTAGCGAGATCGACATTAGCGAGATCAACATTAGCGAGATCGACATTAGCGAGATCGACATTAGCGAGATCGACATTAGCGAGATCGACATTAGCGAGATCGACATTAACAAGATCGACATTAGCAAGATCGACATTAGCGAGATCGACATTAGCGAGATCGACATTAACAAGATAGACATTAGCGAGATCGACATTAGCGAGATCGACATTAACAAGATAGACATTAGCGAGATCGACATTAGCGAGATCGACATTAGCAAGATAGACATTAGCGAGATCGACATTAGCGAGATCGACATTAACGAGATCAATATTAGCGAGATCGACATTAACAAGATCGACATTAGCGAGATCGACATTAGCGAGATCGACATTAACGAGATCGACATTAGCGAGATCGACATTACCAAGATAGACATTAGCAAGATCGACATTAGCGAGATCGACATTAACGAGATCGACATTAGCGAGATCGACATTAGCAAGATCGACATTAGCGAGATCGACATTGGCGAGATCGACATTAGCGAGATCGACATTAGCGAGATCGACATTAACAAGATCGACATTAGCGAGATCGACATTAGCGAGATCGACATTAGCGAGATCGACATTAGTGAGATCGACATTAACTGATCGACATTAACGAGATCGACATTAGCGAGATCGACATTAGCGAGATCGACATTAGCAAGATCGACATTAACAAGATAGACATTAGCGAGATCGACATTAGCGAGATCGACATTAGCGAGATCGACATTAGCGAGATCGACATTAGCGAGATCGACATTAACGAGATCGACATTAGCGAGATCGACATTAGCAAGATCGACATTAGCGAGATCGACATTAACAAGATCGACATTAGCGAGATCGACATTAGCGAGATCGACATTAACGAAATCGACATTAGCGAGATCAACATTAGCGAGATCGACATTAGCGAGATCGACATTAGCGAGATCGACATTAGCGAGATCGACATTAACAAGATCGACATTAGCGAGATCGACATTAGCGAGATCGACATTAACAAGATAGACATTAGCGAGATCGACATTAGCGAGATCGACATTAACAAGATAGACATTAGCGAGGTCGACATTAGCGAGATCGACATTAGCAAGATAGACATTAGCGAGATCGACATTAGCGAAATCGACATTAACGAGATCGACATTAGCGAGATCGACATTAGCGAGATCGACATTAGCGAGATCGACATTAACGAGATCGACATTAGCGAGATCGACATTAGCGAGATCGACATTAGCGAGATCGACATTAACTAGATAGACATGAGCGAGAACGACATTAGCGAGATCGACATTAGCAAGATAGACATTAGCGAGATCGACATTAGCGAGATCGACATTAACAAGATCGACATTAGCGAGATCGACATTAGCGAGATCGACATTAGCGAGATCGACATTAACGAGATCGACATTAGCGAGATCGACATTAGCGAGATCGACATTAGCAAGATCGACATTAACAAGATAGACATGAGCGAGATCGACATTAGCGAGATCGACATTAGCAAGATAGACATTAGCGAGATCGACATTAGCGAGATCGACATTAACAAGATCGACATTAGCGAGATCGGCATAAGCGAGATCGACATTAGCGAGATCGACATTAGCGAGATCGACATTAACGAGATCGACATTAGCGAGATCGACATTAGCGAGATCGACATTAGCGAGATCGACATTAGCAAGATCGACATTAGCGATATTGACATTAGCAAGATCGACATTAGCGAAATCGACACTAGCGAGATCGACATTAACGAGATCGACATTAACAAGGTCGACATTAACGAGATCGACATTTGCGAGATCGACATTTGCGAGATCGACATTAACGAGGTCGACATTAGCGAGATTGACCTTAGTGAGATCGACATTAGCGAGATTGCCATTAGCGAGATCGACATTAGCGAGATCGACTTTAGCGAGATCGACATTAACGAGATCGACATTAGCGAGATCGACATTAGCGAGATCGACATTAGCGAGATCGACATTAACAAGATTGACAATAGCGAAATTGACATTAGCGAGATCGACATTAACAAGATAGACATTAGCGAGATCGACATTAACGAGATCGACATTAACGAGATCGACATTAGCGAGATCGACATTAGCGAGATCGACATTAGCGAGATCGACATTAACGAGATCGACATTAACGAGATCGACATTCGCGAAATCGACATGAGCGAGATCGATATTAGCGAGATCGACATTAGCGAGATCAACATTAACGAGATCGAAATTAGTAAGCTCGAAATTAGCGAGATCGACATTAGCGAGATCGACATTAGCGAGATCGACATTAGCGAGATCGACATTAGCGAGATCGACATTAACAAGATCGACATTAGCGAGATCGACATTAGCGAGATCGACATTAGCGAGATCGACATTAACAAGATAGACATTAGCGAGATCGACATTAGCGAGATCGACATTAACAAGATAGACATTTGCGAGATCGACATTAGCGAGATCGACATTAACAAGATCGACATTAACAAGATCGACATTAGCGAGATCGACATTAGCGAGATCGACATTAGCGAGATCGACATTAACGAGATCGACATTAGCGAGATCGACATTAGCGAGATCGACATTAACAAGATAGACATTAACGAGACCGACATTAGCGAGATCGACATTAGCAAGATAGACATTAGCGAGATCGACATTAGCGAGATCGACATTAACAAGATCGACATTAGCGAGATCGACATTAGCGAGATCGACATTAGTGAGATCGACATTAACTGATCGACATTAGCGAGATCGACATTAACGAGATCGACATTAGCGAGATCGACATTAGCGAGATCGACATTAGCAAGATCGACATTAACAAGATAGACATTAGCGAGATCGACATTAGCGAGATCGACATTAGCAAGATAGACATTAGCGAGATCGACATTAGCGAGATCGACATTAACAAGATCGACATTAGCGAGATCGACATAAGCGAGATCGACATTAGCGAGATCGACATTAGTGAGATCGACATTAACGAGATCGACATTAGCGAGATCGACATTAACGAGATCGACATTAGCAAGATCGACATTAGCAAGATCGACATTAGCGAGATCGACATTAACAAGATCGATGTTAGCGAGATCGACATTAGCGAGATCGACATTAGCGAGATCGACATTAACAAGATCGACATTAGCGAGATCGACATTAGCGAGATCGACAATAACGAGATCGACATTAGCGAGATCGTCATTAGCGAGATCGACATTAGCGAGATTGCCATTAGCGATATTGACATTAGCAAGATCGACATTAGCGAAATCGACATTAGTGAGATCGACATTAGCGAGATCGACATTAACGAGATCGACATTAGCGAGATCGACATTAACGAGATCGACATTAGCGAGATCGACATTAGCAAGATAGACATTAACAAGATCGACATTAACAAGATCGACATTAACAAGATCGACATTAGCGAGATCGACATAAGCGAGATCGACATTAGCGAGATCGACATTAGCGAGATCGACATTAACGAGATCGACATTAGCGAGATCGACATTAACAAGATCGACATTAGCGAGATCGACATTAGCGAGATCGACATTAACGAGATCGACATTAGCGAGATCGACATTAGCGAGATCGACATTAGCGAGATTGCCATGAGCGATATTGACATTAGCAAGATCGACATTAGCGAAATCGACATTAGCGAGATCGACATTAGCGAGATCGACATTAGCGAGATCGACATTAAAAAGGTCGACATTAACGAGATCGACATTTGCGAGATCGACATTTGCGAGATCGACATTAACGAGGTCGACATTAGCGAGATTGACCTTAGTGAGATCGACATTAGCGAGATTGCCATTAGCGAGATCGACATTAGCGAGATCGACTTTAGCGAGATCGACATTAACGAGATCGACATTAGCGACATCGACATTAGCGAGATCGACATTAGCGACATCGACATTAGCGAGATCGACATTAATAAGATTGACAATAGCGAAATTGACATTAGCGAGATCGACATTAACAAGATAGACATTAGCGAGATCGACATTAGCGAGATCGACATTAACGAGATCGACATTCGCGAAATCGACATGAGCGAGATCGATATTAGCGAGATCGACATTAGCGAGATCAACATTAACGAGATCGAAATTAGTAAGCTCGAAATAAGCGAGATCGACATTAGCGAGATCGACATTAGCGAGATCGACATTAACAAGATCGACATTAGCAAGATCGACATTAGCGAGATCGACATTAGCGAGATCGACATTAGCGAGATCGACATTAACGAGATCGACATTAGCGAGATCGACATTAGCGAGATCGACATTAGCAAGATAGACATTAGCGAGATCGACATTAGCGAGATCGACATTAACGAGATCGACATTAGCGAGATCGACATTAGCGAGATCGACATTAGCGAGATCGACATTGGCGAGATCGACATTAGCGAGATCGACATTAGCGAGATCGACATTAACAAGATCGACATTAGCGAGATCGACATTAGCGAGATCGACAAAAACTGATCGACATTAGCGAGATCGACATTAACGAGATCGACATTAGCGAGATCGACATTCGCGAGATCGACATTAGCAAGATCGACATTAACAAGATAGACATTAGCGAGATCGACATTAGCGAGATCGACATTAGCAAAATAGACATTAGCGAGATCGACATTAGCGATATCGACATTAACAAGATCGACATTAGCGAGATCGACATTAGTGAGATCGACATTAACGAGATCGACATTAGCGAGATCGACATTAACGAGATCGACATTAGCGAGATCGACATTAGCAAGATCGACATTAGCGAGATCGACATTAACGAGATCGACATTAGCGAGATCGACATTAGCGAGATCGACAATAACGAGATCGACATTAGCGAGATCGACATTAGCGAGATCGACATTAGCGAGATCGACATTAGGGAGATCGACATTAACGAGATCGACATTAGCAAGATCGACATTAGCGAGATCGACATTAGCGAGATCGACATTAACAAGATAGACATTAGCGAGATCGACATTAGCGAGATCGACATTAACAAGATAGACATTAGCGAGATCGACATTAGCGAGATCGACATTAACAAGATAGACATTAGCGAGGTCGACATTAGCGAGATAGACATTAGCGAGATCGACATTAGCGAGATCGACATTAACAAGATCGACATTAGCGAGATCGACATTAGCGAGATCGACATTAGCGAGATCGACATTAACGAGATCGACATTAGCGAGATCGACATTAGCGAGATCGACATTAACAAGATAGACATGAGCGAGAACGACATTAGCGAGATCGACATTAGCGAGATCGACATTAACAAGATCGACATTAGCGAGATCGACATTAGCGAGTTCGACATTAGCGAGATCGACATTAGCGAGATCGACATTTACGAGATCGACATTAGCGAGATCGACATTAGCGAGATCGACATTAGCGAGATCGACATTAGCAAGATCGACATTAACAAGATAGACATTAGCGAGATCGACATTAGCGAGATCGACATTAGCAAGATAGACATTAGCGAGATCGACATTAGCGAGATCGATATTAACAAGATCGACATTAGCGAGATCGGCATAAGCGAGATCGACATTAGCGAGATCGACATTAGCGAGATCGACATTAACGAGATCGACATTAGCGAGATCGACATTAACGAGATCGACATTAACGAGATCGACATTAGCGAGATCGACATTAGCGAGATCGACATTAGCGAGATCGACATTAACAAGATCGACATTAGCAAGATCGACATTAGCGAAATCGACATTAGCGAGATCGACATTAGCGAGATCAACATTAACAAGGCCGACATTAACGAGATCGACATTTGCGAGATCAACATTAGCGAGATCGACATTAGCGAGATCGACATTAACAAGATCGACATTAGCGAGATCGACATTAACAAGATCGACATTAGCAAGATCGACATTAGCGAGTTCGACATAGCAAGATCGACATTAGCGAGTTCGACATTAGCGAGATCGACATTAACAAGATAGACATTAGCGAGATCGACATTAGCGAGATCGACATTAACAAGATCGACATTAGCGAGATCGACATTAGCGAGATCGACATTAACGAGATCGACATTAACGAGATCGACATTAGCGAGATCGACATTAGCGAGATCGACATTAGCGAGATCGACATTAGCGAGATCAACATTAACAAGATAGACATTAGCGAGATCGACATTAGCGAGATCGACATTAGCAAGATAGACATTAGCGAGATCGACATTAGCGAGATCGACATTAACAAGATCGACATTAGCGAGATCGACATTAGCGAGATCGACATTAGTGAGATCGACATTAACTGATCGACATTAGCGAGATCGACATTAACGAGATCGACATTAGCGAGATCGACATTAGCGAGATCGACATTAGCAAGATCGACATTAACAAGATAGACATTAGCGAGATCGACATTAGCGAGATCGACATTAACGAGATCGACATTAGCGAGATCGACATTAGCGAGATCGACATTAGCGAGATCGACATTAACAAGATCGACATTAGCGAGATCGACATTAGCGAGATCGACAATAACGAGATCGACATTAGCGAGATCGTCATTAGCGAGATCGACATTAGCGAGATTGCCATTAGCGATATTGACATTAGCAAGATCGACATTAGCGAAATCGACATTAGCGAGATCGACATTAGCGAGATCGACATTAACAAGGTCGACATTAACGAGATCGACATTTGCGAGATCGACATTTGCGAGATCGACATTAACGAGGTCGACATTAGCGAGATTGACCTTAGTGAGATCGACATTAGCGAGATTGCCATTAGCGAGATCGACATTAGCGAGATCGACTTTAGCGAGATCGACATTAACGAGATCGACATTAGCGAGATCGACATTAGCGAGATCGACATTAACGAGATCAACATTAGCGAGATCGACATTAACAAGATAGACATTTGCGAGATCGACGTTAGCGAGATCGACCTTCGTGAGATCGTCATTAGCGAGATCGACATTAGCGAGATCGACATTAACAAGATCGACATTAGCGAGATCGACATTAGCGAGATCGACAATAACGAGATCGACATTAGCGAGATCGTCATTAGCGAGATCGACATTAGCGAGATTGCCATTAGCGATATTGACATTAGCAAGATCGACATTAGCGAAATCGACATTAGCGAGATCGACATTAGCGAGATCGACATTAACAAGGTCGACATTAACGAGATCGACATTTGCGAGATCGACATTTGCGAGATCGACATTAACGAGGTCGACATTAGCGAGATTGACCTTAGTGAGATCGACATTAGCGAGATTGCCATTAGCGAGATCGACATTAGTGAGATCGACTTTAGCGAGATCGACATTAACGAGATCGACATTAGCGAGATCGACATTAGCGAGATCGACATTAACGAGATCAACATTAGCGAGATCGACATTAACAAGATAGACATTTGCGAGATCGACATTAGCGAGATCGACCTTCGTGAGATCGACATTAGCGAGATCGACATTAACAAGATCGACATTCGCGAGATCGACATTAGCGAGTTCGACATTAGCGAGATCGACATTAACAAGGTCGACATTAACGAGATCGACATTAGCGAGATCGACATTAGCGAGATCGACATTAACGAGATCGACATTAGCGAGATCGACATTAGCGAGATCGACATTAGCGAGATCGACATAAACAAGATCGACATAAACAAGATCGACATTAGCGAGATCAACATGAGCGAGATCGACATAAACAAGATCGACATTAGCGAGATCGACATTAGCGAGATCGACATTAGCGAGATCGACATTAACGAGATCGACATTAGCGAGATCGACATTAGCGAGATCGACATTAGCGAGATCGACATTAGCGAGATCGACATTAGCGAGATCGACATTAACAAGATAGACATGAGCGAGATCGACATTAGCGAGATCGACATTTGCAAGATAGACATTAGCGAGATCGACATTAGCGAGATCGACATTAACGAGATCGACATTAGCGAGATCGACATTAGCGAGATCGACATTAGCGAGATCGACATTAACAAGATCGACATTAGCGAGATCGACATTAGCGAGATCGACGTTAACGAGATCGACATTAGCGAGATCGACATTAACGAGATCAATATTAGCAAGATCGACATTAACAAGATCGACATTAGCGAGATCGACATTAGCGAGATCGACATTAACGAGATCGACATTAGCGAGATCGACATTACCAAGATAGACATTAGCAAGATCGACATTAGCGAGATCGACATTAACGAGATCGACATTAGCGAGATCGACATTAGCGAGATCGACATTAGCGAGATCGACATTGGCGAGATCGACATTAGCGAGATCGACATTAGCGAGATCGACATTAACAAGATCGACATTAGCGAGATCGACATTAGCGAGATCGACATTAGTGAGATCGACATTAACTGATCGACATTAACGAGATCGACATTAGCGAGATCGACATTAGCGAGATCGACATTAGCAAGATCGACATTAACAAGATAGACATTAGCGAGATCGACATTAGCGAGATCGACATTAGCAAGATAGACATTAGCGAGATCGACATTAACAAGATCGACATTAACAAGATCGACATTAGCGAGATCGACATAAGCGAGATCGACATTAGCGAGATCGACATTAGTGAGATCGACATTAACGAGATCGACATTAGCGAGATCGACATTAGCGAGATCGACATTAGCGAGATCGACATTAACGAGATCGACATTAGCGAGATCGACATTAGCAAGATCGACATTAGCGAGATCGACATTAGCGAGATCGACATTAACGAAATCGACATTAGCGAGATCAACATTAGCGAGATCGACATTAGCGAGATCGACATTAGCGAGATCAACATTAGCGAGATCGACATTAGCGAGATCGACATTAGCGAGATCGACATTAGCGAGATCGACATTAACAAGATCGACATTAGCGAGATCGACATTAGCGAGATCGACATTAACAAGATAGACATTAGCGAGATCGACATTAGCGAGATCGACATTAACAAGATAGACATTAGCGAGGTCGACATTAGCGAGATCGACATTAGCAAGATAGACATTAGCGAGATCGACATTAGCGAGATCGACATTAACAAGATCGACATTAGCGAGATCGACATTAGCGAGATCGACATTAGCGAGATCGACATTAACGAGATCGACATTAGCGAGATCGACATTAGCGAGATCGACATTAGCGAGATCGACATTAACTAGATAGACATGAGCGAGAACGACATTAGCGAGATCGA
Source organism: Chiloscyllium plagiosum (assembly GCF_037043375.1). NCBI lineage: Eukaryota > Metazoa > Chordata > Chondrichthyes > Orectolobiformes > Hemiscylliidae > Chiloscyllium > Chiloscyllium plagiosum. The sequence goes on along the minus strand of NW_028270139.1, from coordinate 175,420,150 downwards.
CATTAGCAAGATAGACATTAGCGAGATCGACATTAGCGAGATCGACATTAACAAGATCGACATTAGCGAGATCGACATTAGCGAGATCGACATTAGCGAGATCGACATTAGCGAGATCGACATTAGCAAGATCGACATTAACAAGATAGACATGAGCGAGATCGACATTAGCGAGATCGACATTAGCAAGATAGACATTAGCGAGATCGACATTAGCGAGATCGACATTAACAAGATCGACATTAGCGAGATCGGCATAAGCGAGATCGACATTAGCGAGATCGACATTAGCGAGATCGACATTAGCGAGATCGACATTAACGAGATCGACATTAACAAGATCGACATTAGCGAGATCGACATTAGCGAGATCGACATTAGCGAGATCGATATTAGCGAGATCGACATTAGCGATATTGACATTAGCAAGATCGACATTAGTGAGATAGACATTAGCGAGATCGACATTAGCGAGATCGACATTAGCAAGATCGACATTAACAAGATAGACATTAGCGAGATCGACATTAGCGAGATCGACATTAGCAAGATAGACATTAGCGAGATCGACATTAGCGAGATTGACATTAACAAGATCGACATTAGCGAGATCGACATTAACGAGATCGACATTTGCGAGATAGACATTAGCGAGATCGACATTAGCAAGATCGACATTAACAAGATAGACATTAGCGAGATCGACATTAGCGAGATCGACATTAGCAAGATAGACATTAGCGAGATCGACATTAGCGAGATCGACATTAACAAGATCGACATTAGCAAGATCGACATTAGCGAGATCGACATAAGCGAGATCGACATTAGCGAGATCGACATTAGTGAGATCGACATTAACGAGATCGACATTAGCGAGATCGACATTAACGAGATCGACATTAGCGAGATCGACATTAGCGAGATCGACATTAGCGAGATCGACATTAACAAGATCGACATTAGCGAGATCGACATTAGCGAGATCGACATGAACGAGATCGACATTAGCGAGATCGACATTAACAAGATCGACATTAGCGAGATCGACATGAACGAGATCGACATTAGCGAGATCGACATTAACAAGATCGACATTAGCGAGATCGACATTAGCGAGATCGACATTAGCGAGATCGACATTAGCGAGATCGACTTTAGCGATATCAACATTAGTGAGATCGACATTAGCGAGATTGACATTAGTGAGATAGACATTAGTGAGATCGACATTAGTAAGATTGACATTAGCGAGATCGACATTAGTGAGATCGACATTAGTAAGATTGACATTAGCGAGATCGACATTAGCGAGATCGACATTAGCGAGATCGACATTAGCGAGATCGACATTAGTGAGATCGACATTAGCGAGATCGACATTAGTGAGATAGACATTAGCGAGATCGGCATTAGCGAGATCGACATTAGTGAGATCGACATTAGCGAGATCGACATTAGTGAGATAGACATTAGCGAGATCGACATTAGCGAGATCGACATTTACAAGGTCGACATTAACGAAGTCGACATTAGCGAGATCGACATTAGCGAGATCGACATTAGCGAGATCGACATTAACAAGATTGACATTCGCAAGATAGACATTAGCGAGATCGACATTAGCGAGATCGACATTAGTTTGATCGACATTAGCGAGGTCGACATTAGCGAGATCGACATTAGCGAGATCGACATTAGCGAGATCAACATTAGCGAGATCGACATTAACAAGATTGACATTAGCAAGATAGACATTAGCGAGATCGACATTAGCGTGATCGTCATTAGCGAGATTGACATTAACAAGATTGACATTAGCGAGATAGACATTAGCGAGATCGACATTAGCGAGATTGACATTAACAAGATTGACATTAGCAAGATAGACATTAGCGAGATCGACATTAGCGAGATCGACATTAGCGAGATCGACATTAGCGAGATCGACATTAACGAGATCGACATTAGTGAGATCGACATTAGCAAGATCGACATTAGCGAGATCGACATTAACAAGATCGACAATAGCGAGATCGACATTAGCGAGATCGACATAAGCGAGATCGACATTAACAAGATAGACATTAGCGAGATCGACATTAGCGAGATCGACATTAACAAGATTGACATTAGCAAGATTGACATTAGCGAGATAGACATTAGCGAGATCGACATTAGCGAGATCGACATTAGCGAGATCGACATTAGCGAGATCGACATTAACGAGATCAACATTAACGAGATCGACATTCGTGAGATCGACATGAGCGAGATCGATATTAGCGAGATCGACATTAGCGAGATCAACATTAACGAGATCGAAATTAGTAAGCTCGAAATTAGCGAGATCGTCATTAGCGATATCGACATTAGCGATATCGACATTAGCGAGATCGACATTAACAAGATCGACATTAGCAAGATCGACATTAGCGAGATCGACATTAGCGAGATCGACATTAGCGAGATCGACAATAACAAGATCGACATTAGCGAGATCGACATTAGCGAGATCAACATTAGCGAGATCGACATTAGCGAGATCGACATTAGCGAGATCGACATTAGCGAGATCGACATTAACAAGATCGACATTAGCAAGATCGACATTAGCGAGATCGACATTAACGAGATCGACATTAGCGAGATAGACATTAGCGAGATCGACATTAGCGAGATGGACATTAGCAAGATAGACATTAGCGAGATCGACATTAGCTAGATCGACATTAGCGAGATCGACATTAGCGAGATCGACATTAACGAGATCGACATTAGCGAGATCTACATTAGCGAGATCGACATTAGCGAGATCGACATTAGCGAGATCGACATTAACAAGATCGACATTAGCGAGATCGACATTAGCGAGATCGACATTAGCGAGATCGACATTAACAAGATAGACATTAGCGAGATCGACATTAGCGAGATCGACATTAACAAGATTGACATTAGCAAGATAGACATTAGCGAGATCGACATTAGCGAGATCGACATTAGCGAGATCGACATTAACGAGATCGACATTAACGAGATCGACATTAGCGAGATCGACATTAACGAGATCAACATTAACGAGATCGACATTCGCGAAATCGACATGAGCGAGATCGATATTAGCGAGATCGACATTAGCGAGATCAACATTAACGAGATCGAAATTAGTAAGCTCGAAATTAGCGAGATCGACATTAGCGATATCGACATTAGCGATATCGACATTAGCGAGATCGACATTAACAAGATCGACATTAGCAAGATCGACATTAGCGAGATCGACATTAGCGAGATCGACATTAGCGAGATCGACATTAACAAGGTCGACATTAGCGAGATCGACATTAGCGAGATCAACATTAGCGAGATCGACATTAGCGAGATCGACATTAGCGAGATCGACATTAGCGAGATCGACATTAACAAGATCGACATTAGCAAGATCGACATTAGCGAGATCGACATTAACGAGATCGACATTAGCGAGATCGACATTAGCGAGATCGACATTAGCGAGATTGCCATTAGCGATATTGACATTAGCAAGATCGACATTAGCGAAATCGACATTAGCGAGATCGACATTAGCGAGATCGACATTAGCGAGATCGACATTAACAAGGTCGACATTAACGAGATCGACATTTGCGAGATCGACATTTGCGAGATCGACATTAACGAGGTCGACATTAGCGAGATCGACATTAGCGAGATTGCCATTAGCGAGATCGACATTAGCGAGATCGACATTAGCGAGATCGACATTAACGAGATCGACATTAGCGACATCGACATTAGCGAGATCGACATTAGCGAGATCGACATGAGCGAGATCGACATTAATAAGATTGACAATAGCGAAATTGACATTAGCGAGATCGACATTAACAAGATAGACATTAGCGAGATCGACATTAACGAGATCGACATTAACGAGATCGACATTAGCGAGATCGACATTAGCGAGATCGACATTAGCGAGATCGACATTAACGAGATCCACATTAACGAGATCGACATTCGCGAAATCGACATGAGCGAGATCGATATTAGCGAGATCGACATTAGCGAGATCAACATTAACGAGATCGAAATTAGTAAGCTCGAAATAAGCGAGATCGACATTAGCGAGATCGACATTAGCGAGATCGACATTAACAAGATCGACATTAGCAAGATCGACATTAGCGAGATCGACATTAGCGAGATCGACATTAGCGAGATCGACATTAGCGAGATCGACATTAGCGAGATCGATATTAGCGAGATCGACATTAGCGAGATCGACTTTAGCGAGATCAACATTAGTGAGATCGACATTCGCGAGATCGACATTAGTGAGATAGAGATTAGTGAGATCGACATTAGTAAGATTGACATTAGCGAGATCGACATTAGTGAGATCGACATTAGTAAGATTGACATTAGCGAGATCGACATTAGCGAGATCGACATTAGCGAGATCGACATTAGCGAGATCGACATTAGTGAGATCGACATTAGCGAGATCGACATTAGTGAGATAGACATTAGCGAGATCGACATTAGCGAGATCGACATTAGTAAGATTGACATTAGCGAGATCGACATTTACAAGGTCGACATTAACGAAGTCGACATTAGCGAGATCGACATTAGCGAGATCGACATTAGCGAGATCGACATTAGCGAGGTCGACATTAGCGAGATCGACATTAACAAGATCGACATTAGCGAGATCGACATTAGCGAGATCGACATTAACAAGATTGACATTAGCAAGATAGACATTAGCGAGATCGACATTAGCGAGATCGTCATTAGCGAGATTGACATTAACAAGATTGACATTAGCGAGATCGACATTAGCGAGATTGACATTAACTAGATTGACATTAGCGAGATAGACATTAGCGAGATCGACATTAGCGAGATCGACATTAGCGAGATCGACATTAGCGAGATCGACATGAGCGAGATCGACATTAGCGAGATCGACATTAACGAGATCGACATTAGCGAGATCGACATTAGCGAGATCGACATTAACAAGATAGACATTAGCGAGATCGACATTAGCGAGATCGACATGAACAAGATTGACATTAGCAAGATAGACATTAGCGAGATCGACATTAGCGAGATCAACATTAGCGAGATCGACATTAACGAGATCGACATTAACGAGATCGACATTAGCGAGATCGACATTAACGAGATCAACATTAACGAGATCGACATTCGCGAAATCGACATGAGCGAGATCGATATTAGCGAGATCGACATTAGCGAGATCAACATTAACGAGATCGACATTAACAAGATCGACATTAGCAAGATCGACATTAGCGAGATCGACATTAACAAGATCGACATTGGCGAGATCGACATTAACAAGATCGACATTAGCAAGATCGACATTAGCGAGATCGACATTAGCGAGATCGACATTAACAAGATCGAAATTGGCGAGATCGATATTAGCGAGATCGACATTAGCGAGATCGACATTAGCGAGATCGACATTAACGAGATCGACATTAGCAAGATCGACATTAGCGAGATCGACATTAGCGAGATCGACATTAACAAGATAGACATTAGCGAGGTCGACATTAGCGAGATCGACATTAGCAAGATAGACATTAGCGAGATCGACATTAGCGAGATCGACATTAACAAGATCGACATTAGCGAGATCGACATTAGCGAGATCGACATTAGCGAGATCGACATTAACGAGATCGACATTAGCGAGATCGACATTAGCGAGATCGACATTAGCGAGATCGACATTAACAAGATAGACATGAGCGAGATCGACATTAGCGAGATCGACATTAGCAAGATAGACATTAGCGAGATCGACATTAGCGAGATCGACATTAACAAGATCGACATTAGCGAGATCGACATTAGCGAGATCGACATTAGTGAGATCGACATTAACGAGATCGACATTAGCGAGATCGACATTAACGAGATCGACATTAGCGAGATCGACATTAGCGAGATCGACATTAGCAAGATCGACATTAACAAGATAGACATTAGCGAGATCGACATTAGCGAGATCGACATTAGAATGATAGACATTAGCGAGATCGACATTAGCGAGATCGACATTAACAAGATCGACATTAGCGAGATCGACATAAGCGAGATCGACATTAGCGAGATTGACATTAGCGAGATCGACGTTAACGAGATCGACATTCGCGAGATCGACATTAACGAGATCAAAATTAGCGAGATCGACATTAACAAGATCGACATTAGCGAGATCGACATTAGCGAGATCGACATTAACGAGATCGACATTAGCGAGATCGACATTAGCGAGATCGACATTAGCGAGATTGCCATTAGCGATATTGACATTAGCAAGATCGACATTAGCGAAATCGACATTAGCGAGATCGACATTAGCGAGATCGACATTAGCGAGATCGACATTAACAAGGTCGACATTAACGAGATCGACATTTGCGAGATCGACATTTGCGAGATCGACATTAACGAGGTCGACATTAGCGAGATTGACCTTAGTGAGATCGACATTAGCGAGATTGCCATTAGCGAGATCGACATTAGCGAGATCGACTTTAGCGAGATCGACATTAACGAGATCGACATTAGCGACATCGACATTAACGAGATCGACATTAGCGAGATCGACATGAGCGAGATCGACATTAATAAGATTGACAATAGCGAAATTGACATTAGCGAGATCGACATTAACAAGATAGACATTAGCGAGATCGACATTAACGAGATCGACATTAACGAGATCGACATTAGCGAGATCGACATTAGCGAGATCGACATTAGCGAGATCGACATTAACGAGATCAACATTAACGAGATCGACATTCGCGAAATCGACATGAGCGAGATCGATATTAGCGAGATCGACATTAGCGAGATCAACATTAACGAGATCGAAATTAGTAAGCTCGAAATAAGCGAGATCGACATTCGCGAGATCGACATTAGCGAGATCGACATTAACAAGATCGACATTAGCAAGATCGACATTAGCGAGATCGACATTAGCGAGATCGACATTAGCGAGATCGACATTAGCGAGATCGACATTAACAAGATCGACATTAGCGAGATCGACATTAGCGAGATCAACATTAGCGAGATCGACATTAGCGAGATCGACATTAGCGAGATCGACATTAGCGAGATCGACATTAGCGAGATCGACATTAACAAGATCGACATTAGCAAGATCGACATTAGCGAGATCGACATTAGCGAGATCGACATTAACAAGATAGACATTAGCGAGATCGACATTAGCGAGATCGACATTAACAAGATAGACATTAGCGAGATCGACATTAGCGAGATCGACATTAGCAAGATAGACATTAGCGAGATCGACATTAGCGAGATCGACATTAACGAGATCAATATTAGCGAGATCGACATTAACAAGATCGACATTAGCGAGATCGACATTAGCGAGATCGACATTAACGAGATCGACATTAGCGAGATCGACATTACCAAGATAGACATTAGCAAGATCGACATTAGCGAGATCGACATTAACGAGATCGACATTAGCGAGATCGACATTAGCAAGATCGACATTAGCGAGATCGACATTGGCGAGATCGACATTAGCGAGATCGACATTAGCGAGATCGACATTAACAAGATCGACATTAGCGAGATCGACATTAGCGAGATCGACATTAGCGAGATCGACATTAGTGAGATCGACATTAACTGATCGACATTAACGAGATCGACATTAGCGAGATCGACATTAGCGAGATCGACATTAGCAAGATCGACATTAACAAGATAGACATTAGCGAGATCGACATTAGCGAGATCGACATTAGCGAGATCGACATTAGCGAGATCGACATTAGCGAGATCGACATTAACGAGATCGACATTAGCGAGATCGACATTAGCAAGATCGACATTAGCGAGATCGACATTAACAAGATCGACATTAGCGAGATCGACATTAGCGAGATCGACATTAACGAAATCGACATTAGCGAGATCAACATTAGCGAGATCGACATTAGCGAGATCGACATTAGCGAGATCGACATTAGCGAGATCGACATTAACAAGATCGACATTAGCGAGATCGACATTAGCGAGATCGACATTAACAAGATAGACATTAGCGAGATCGACATTAGCGAGATCGACATTAACAAGATAGACATTAGCGAGGTCGACATTAGCGAGATCGACATTAGCAAGATAGACATTAGCGAGATCGACATTAGCGAAATCGACATTAACGAGATCGACATTAGCGAGATCGACATTAGCGAGATCGACATTAGCGAGATCGACATTAACGAGATCGACATTAGCGAGATCGACATTAGCGAGATCGACATTAGCGAGATCGACATTAACTAGATAGACATGAGCGAGAACGACATTAGCGAGATCGACATTAGCAAGATAGACATTAGCGAGATCGACATTAGCGAGATCGACATTAACAAGATCGACATTAGCGAGATCGACATTAGCGAGATCGACATTAGCGAGATCGACATTAACGAGATCGACATTAGCGAGATCGACATTAGCGAGATCGACATTAGCAAGATCGACATTAACAAGATAGACATGAGCGAGATCGACATTAGCGAGATCGACATTAGCAAGATAGACATTAGCGAGATCGACATTAGCGAGATCGACATTAACAAGATCGACATTAGCGAGATCGGCATAAGCGAGATCGACATTAGCGAGATCGACATTAGCGAGATCGACATTAACGAGATCGACATTAGCGAGATCGACATTAGCGAGATCGACATTAGCGAGATCGACATTAGCAAGATCGACATTAGCGATATTGACATTAGCAAGATCGACATTAGCGAAATCGACACTAGCGAGATCGACATTAACGAGATCGACATTAACAAGGTCGACATTAACGAGATCGACATTTGCGAGATCGACATTTGCGAGATCGACATTAACGAGGTCGACATTAGCGAGATTGACCTTAGTGAGATCGACATTAGCGAGATTGCCATTAGCGAGATCGACATTAGCGAGATCGACTTTAGCGAGATCGACATTAACGAGATCGACATTAGCGAGATCGACATTAGCGAGATCGACATTAGCGAGATCGACATTAACAAGATTGACAATAGCGAAATTGACATTAGCGAGATCGACATTAACAAGATAGACATTAGCGAGATCGACATTAACGAGATCGACATTAACGAGATCGACATTAGCGAGATCGACATTAGCGAGATCGACATTAGCGAGATCGACATTAACGAGATCGACATTAACGAGATCGACATTCGCGAAATCGACATGAGCGAGATCGATATTAGCGAGATCGACATTAGCGAGATCAACATTAACGAGATCGAAATTAGTAAGCTCGAAATTAGCGAGATCGACATTAGCGAGATCGACATTAGAATGATAGACATTAGCGAGATCGACATTAGCGAGATCGACATTAACAAGATCGACATTAGCGAGATCGACATAAGCGAGATCGACATTAGCGAGATCGACATTAGCGAGATCGACGTTAACGAGATCGACATTCGCGAGATCGACATTAACGAGATCAAAATTAGCGAGATCGACATTAACAAGATCGACATTAGCGAGATCGACATTAGCGAGATCGACATTAACGAGATCGACATTAGCGAGATCGACATTAGCGAGATCGACATTAGCGAGATTGCCATTAGCGATATTGACATTAGCAAGATCGACATTAGCGAAATCGACATTAGCGAGATCGACATTAGCGAGATCGACATTAGCGAGATCGACATTAACAAGGTCGACATTAACGAGATCGACATTTGCGAGATCGACATTTGCGAGATCGACATTAACGAGGTCGACATTAGCGAGATTGACCTTAGTGAGATCGACATTAGCGAGATTGCCATTAGCGAGATCGACATTAGCGAGATCGACTTTAGCGAGATCGACATTAACGAGATCGACATTAGCGACATCGACATTAGCGAGATCGACATTAGCGAGATCGACATGAGCGAGATCGACATTAATAAGATTGACAATAGCGAAATTGACATTAGCGAGATCGACATTAACAAGATAGACATTAGCGAGATCGACATTAACGAGATCGACATTAACGAGATCGACATTAGCGAGATCGACATTAGCGAGATCGACATTAGCGAGATCGACATTAACGAGATCAACATTAACGAGATCGACATTCGCGAAATCGACATGAGCGAGATCGATATTAGCGAGATCGACATTAGCGAGATCAACATTAACGAGATCGAAATTAGTAAGCTCGAAATAAGCGAGATCGACATTAGCGAGATCGACATTAGCGAGATCGACATTAACAAGATCGACATTAGCAAGATCGACATTAGCGAGATCGACATTAGCGAGATCGACATTAGCGAGATCGACATTAGCGAGATCGACATTAACAAGATCGACATTAGCGAGATCGACATTAGCGAGATCAACATTAGCGAGATCGACATTAGCGAGATCGACATTAGCGAGATCGACATTAGCGAGATCGACATTAGCGAGATCGACATTAACAAGATCGACATTAGCAAGATCGACATTAGCGAGATCGACATTAGCGAGATCGACATTAACAAGATAGACATTAGCGAGATCGACATTAGCGAGATCGACATTAACAAGATAGACATTAGCGAGATCGACATTAGCGAGATCGACATTAGCAAGATAGACATTAGCGAGATCGACATTAGCGAGATCGACATTAACGAGATCAATATTAGCGAGATCGACATTAACAAGATCGACATTAGCGAGATCGACATTAGCGAGATCGACATTAACGAGATCGACATTAGCGAGATCGACATTACCAAGATAGACATTAGCAAGATCGACATTAGCGAGATCGACATTAACGAGATCGACATTAGCGAGATCGACATTAGCAAGATCGACATTAGCGAGATCGACATTGGCGAGATCGACATTAGCGAGATCGACATTAGCGAGATCGACATTAACAAGATCGACATTAGCGAGATCGACATTAGCGAGATCGACATTAGCGAGATCGACATTAGTGAGATCGACATTAACTGATCGACATTAACGAGATCGACATTAGCGAGATCGACATTAGCGAGATCGACATTAGCAAGATCGACATTAACAAGATAGACATTAGCGAGATCGACATTAGCGAGATCGACATTAGCGAGATCGACATTAGCGAGATCGACATTAGCGAGATCGACATTAACGAGATCGACATTAGCGAGATCGACATTAGCAAGATCGACATTAGCGAGATCGACATTAACAAGATCGACATTAGCGAGATCGACATTAGCGAGATCGACATTAACGAAATCGACATTAGCGAGATCAACATTAGCGAGATCGACATTAGCGAGATCGACATTAGCGAGATCGACATTAGCGAGATCGACATTAACAAGATCGACATTAGCGAGATCGACATTAGCGAGATCGACATTAACAAGATAGACATTAGCGAGATCGACATTAGCGAGATCGACATTAACAAGATAGACATTAGCGAGGTCGACATTAGCGAGATCGACATTAGCAAGATAGACATTAGCGAGATCGACATTAGCGAAATCGACATTAACGAGATCGACATTAGCGAGATCGACATTAGCGAGATCGACATTAGCGAGATCGACATTAACGAGATCGACATTAGCGAGATCGACATTAGCGAGATCGACATTAGCGAGATCGACATTAACTAGATAGACATGAGCGAGAACGACATTAGCGAGATCGACATTAGCAAGATAGACATTAGCGAGATCGACATTAGCGAGATCGACATTAACAAGATCGACATTAGCGAGATCGACATTAGCGAGATCGACATTAGCGAGATCGACATTAACGAGATCGACATTAGCGAGATCGACATTAGCGAGATCGACATTAGCAAGATCGACATTAACAAGATAGACATGAGCGAGATCGACATTAGCGAGATCGACATTAGCAAGATAGACATTAGCGAGATCGACATTAGCGAGATCGACATTAACAAGATCGACATTAGCGAGATCGGCATAAGCGAGATCGACATTAGCGAGATCGACATTAGCGAGATCGACATTAACGAGATCGACATTAGCGAGATCGACATTAGCGAGATCGACATTAGCGAGATCGACATTAGCAAGATCGACATTAGCGATATTGACATTAGCAAGATCGACATTAGCGAAATCGACACTAGCGAGATCGACATTAACGAGATCGACATTAACAAGGTCGACATTAACGAGATCGACATTTGCGAGATCGACATTTGCGAGATCGACATTAACGAGGTCGACATTAGCGAGATTGACCTTAGTGAGATCGACATTAGCGAGATTGCCATTAGCGAGATCGACATTAGCGAGATCGACTTTAGCGAGATCGACATTAACGAGATCGACATTAGCGAGATCGACATTAGCGAGATCGACATTAGCGAGATCGACATTAACAAGATTGACAATAGCGAAATTGACATTAGCGAGATCGACATTAACAAGATAGACATTAGCGAGATCGACATTAACGAGATCGACATTAACGAGATCGACATTAGCGAGATCGACATTAGCGAGATCGACATTAGCGAGATCGACATTAACGAGATCGACATTAACGAGATCGACATTCGCGAAATCGACATGAGCGAGATCGATATTAGCGAGATCGACATTAGCGAGATCAACATTAACGAGATCGAAATTAGTAAGCTCGAAATTAGCGAGATCGACATTAGCGAGATCGACATTAGCGAGATCGACATTAGCGAGATCGACATTAGCGAGATCGACATTAACAAGATCGACATTAGCGAGATCGACATTAGCGAGATCGACATTAGCGAGATCGACATTAACAAGATAGACATTAGCGAGATCGACATTAGCGAGATCGACATTAACAAGATAGACATTTGCGAGATCGACATTAGCGAGATCGACATTAACAAGATCGACATTAACAAGATCGACATTAGCGAGATCGACATTAGCGAGATCGACATTAGCGAGATCGACATTAACGAGATCGACATTAGCGAGATCGACATTAGCGAGATCGACATTAACAAGATAGACATTAACGAGACCGACATTAGCGAGATCGACATTAGCAAGATAGACATTAGCGAGATCGACATTAGCGAGATCGACATTAACAAGATCGACATTAGCGAGATCGACATTAGCGAGATCGACATTAGTGAGATCGACATTAACTGATCGACATTAGCGAGATCGACATTAACGAGATCGACATTAGCGAGATCGACATTAGCGAGATCGACATTAGCAAGATCGACATTAACAAGATAGACATTAGCGAGATCGACATTAGCGAGATCGACATTAGCAAGATAGACATTAGCGAGATCGACATTAGCGAGATCGACATTAACAAGATCGACATTAGCGAGATCGACATAAGCGAGATCGACATTAGCGAGATCGACATTAGTGAGATCGACATTAACGAGATCGACATTAGCGAGATCGACATTAACGAGATCGACATTAGCAAGATCGACATTAGCAAGATCGACATTAGCGAGATCGACATTAACAAGATCGATGTTAGCGAGATCGACATTAGCGAGATCGACATTAGCGAGATCGACATTAACAAGATCGACATTAGCGAGATCGACATTAGCGAGATCGACAATAACGAGATCGACATTAGCGAGATCGTCATTAGCGAGATCGACATTAGCGAGATTGCCATTAGCGATATTGACATTAGCAAGATCGACATTAGCGAAATCGACATTAGTGAGATCGACATTAGCGAGATCGACATTAACGAGATCGACATTAGCGAGATCGACATTAACGAGATCGACATTAGCGAGATCGACATTAGCAAGATAGACATTAACAAGATCGACATTAACAAGATCGACATTAACAAGATCGACATTAGCGAGATCGACATAAGCGAGATCGACATTAGCGAGATCGACATTAGCGAGATCGACATTAACGAGATCGACATTAGCGAGATCGACATTAACAAGATCGACATTAGCGAGATCGACATTAGCGAGATCGACATTAACGAGATCGACATTAGCGAGATCGACATTAGCGAGATCGACATTAGCGAGATTGCCATGAGCGATATTGACATTAGCAAGATCGACATTAGCGAAATCGACATTAGCGAGATCGACATTAGCGAGATCGACATTAGCGAGATCGACATTAAAAAGGTCGACATTAACGAGATCGACATTTGCGAGATCGACATTTGCGAGATCGACATTAACGAGGTCGACATTAGCGAGATTGACCTTAGTGAGATCGACATTAGCGAGATTGCCATTAGCGAGATCGACATTAGCGAGATCGACTTTAGCGAGATCGACATTAACGAGATCGACATTAGCGACATCGACATTAGCGAGATCGACATTAGCGACATCGACATTAGCGAGATCGACATTAATAAGATTGACAATAGCGAAATTGACATTAGCGAGATCGACATTAACAAGATAGACATTAGCGAGATCGACATTAGCGAGATCGACATTAACGAGATCGACATTCGCGAAATCGACATGAGCGAGATCGATATTAGCGAGATCGACATTAGCGAGATCAACATTAACGAGATCGAAATTAGTAAGCTCGAAATAAGCGAGATCGACATTAGCGAGATCGACATTAGCGAGATCGACATTAACAAGATCGACATTAGCAAGATCGACATTAGCGAGATCGACATTAGCGAGATCGACATTAGCGAGATCGACATTAACGAGATCGACATTAGCGAGATCGACATTAGCGAGATCGACATTAGCAAGATAGACATTAGCGAGATCGACATTAGCGAGATCGACATTAACGAGATCGACATTAGCGAGATCGACATTAGCGAGATCGACATTAGCGAGATCGACATTGGCGAGATCGACATTAGCGAGATCGACATTAGCGAGATCGACATTAACAAGATCGACATTAGCGAGATCGACATTAGCGAGATCGACAAAAACTGATCGACATTAGCGAGATCGACATTAACGAGATCGACATTAGCGAGATCGACATTCGCGAGATCGACATTAGCAAGATCGACATTAACAAGATAGACATTAGCGAGATCGACATTAGCGAGATCGACATTAGCAAAATAGACATTAGCGAGATCGACATTAGCGATATCGACATTAACAAGATCGACATTAGCGAGATCGACATTAGTGAGATCGACATTAACGAGATCGACATTAGCGAGATCGACATTAACGAGATCGACATTAGCGAGATCGACATTAGCAAGATCGACATTAGCGAGATCGACATTAACGAGATCGACATTAGCGAGATCGACATTAGCGAGATCGACAATAACGAGATCGACATTAGCGAGATCGACATTAGCGAGATCGACATTAGCGAGATCGACATTAGGGAGATCGACATTAACGAGATCGACATTAGCAAGATCGACATTAGCGAGATCGACATTAGCGAGATCGACATTAACAAGATAGACATTAGCGAGATCGACATTAGCGAGATCGACATTAACAAGATAGACATTAGCGAGATCGACATTAGCGAGATCGACATTAACAAGATAGACATTAGCGAGGTCGACATTAGCGAGATAGACATTAGCGAGATCGACATTAGCGAGATCGACATTAACAAGATCGACATTAGCGAGATCGACATTAGCGAGATCGACATTAGCGAGATCGACATTAACGAGATCGACATTAGCGAGATCGACATTAGCGAGATCGACATTAACAAGATAGACATGAGCGAGAACGACATTAGCGAGATCGACATTAGCGAGATCGACATTAACAAGATCGACATTAGCGAGATCGACATTAGCGAGTTCGACATTAGCGAGATCGACATTAGCGAGATCGACATTTACGAGATCGACATTAGCGAGATCGACATTAGCGAGATCGACATTAGCGAGATCGACATTAGCAAGATCGACATTAACAAGATAGACATTAGCGAGATCGACATTAGCGAGATCGACATTAGCAAGATAGACATTAGCGAGATCGACATTAGCGAGATCGATATTAACAAGATCGACATTAGCGAGATCGGCATAAGCGAGATCGACATTAGCGAGATCGACATTAGCGAGATCGACATTAACGAGATCGACATTAGCGAGATCGACATTAACGAGATCGACATTAACGAGATCGACATTAGCGAGATCGACATTAGCGAGATCGACATTAGCGAGATCGACATTAACAAGATCGACATTAGCAAGATCGACATTAGCGAAATCGACATTAGCGAGATCGACATTAGCGAGATCAACATTAACAAGGCCGACATTAACGAGATCGACATTTGCGAGATCAACATTAGCGAGATCGACATTAGCGAGATCGACATTAACAAGATCGACATTAGCGAGATCGACATTAACAAGATCGACATTAGCAAGATCGACATTAGCGAGTTCGACATAGCAAGATCGACATTAGCGAGTTCGACATTAGCGAGATCGACATTAACAAGATAGACATTAGCGAGATCGACATTAGCGAGATCGACATTAACAAGATCGACATTAGCGAGATCGACATTAGCGAGATCGACATTAACGAGATCGACATTAACGAGATCGACATTAGCGAGATCGACATTAGCGAGATCGACATTAGCGAGATCGACATTAGCGAGATCAACATTAACAAGATAGACATTAGCGAGATCGACATTAGCGAGATCGACATTAGCAAGATAGACATTAGCGAGATCGACATTAGCGAGATCGACATTAACAAGATCGACATTAGCGAGATCGACATTAGCGAGATCGACATTAGTGAGATCGACATTAACTGATCGACATTAGCGAGATCGACATTAACGAGATCGACATTAGCGAGATCGACATTAGCGAGATCGACATTAGCAAGATCGACATTAACAAGATAGACATTAGCGAGATCGACATTAGCGAGATCGACATTAACGAGATCGACATTAGCGAGATCGACATTAGCGAGATCGACATTAGCGAGATCGACATTAACAAGATCGACATTAGCGAGATCGACATTAGCGAGATCGACAATAACGAGATCGACATTAGCGAGATCGTCATTAGCGAGATCGACATTAGCGAGATTGCCATTAGCGATATTGACATTAGCAAGATCGACATTAGCGAAATCGACATTAGCGAGATCGACATTAGCGAGATCGACATTAACAAGGTCGACATTAACGAGATCGACATTTGCGAGATCGACATTTGCGAGATCGACATTAACGAGGTCGACATTAGCGAGATTGACCTTAGTGAGATCGACATTAGCGAGATTGCCATTAGCGAGATCGACATTAGCGAGATCGACTTTAGCGAGATCGACATTAACGAGATCGACATTAGCGAGATCGACATTAGCGAGATCGACATTAACGAGATCAACATTAGCGAGATCGACATTAACAAGATAGACATTTGCGAGATCGACGTTAGCGAGATCGACCTTCGTGAGATCGTCATTAGCGAGATCGACATTAGCGAGATCGACATTAAAAAGATCGACATTAGCGAGATCGACATTAGCGAGATCGACAATAACGAGATCGACATTAGCGAGATCGTCATTAGCGAGATCGACATTAGCGAGATTGCCATTAGCGATATTGACATTAGCAAGATCGACATTAGCGAAATCGACATTAGCGAGATCGACATTAGCGAGATCGACATTAACAAGGTCGACATTAACGAGATCGACATTTGCGAGATCGACATTTGCGAGATCGACATTAACGAGGTCGACATTAGCGAGATTGACCTTAGTGAGATCGACATTAGCGAGATTGCCATTAGCGAGATCGACATTAGTGAGATCGACTTTAGCGAGATCGACATTAACGAGATCGACATTAGCGAGATCGACATTAGCGAGATCGACATTAACGAGATCAACATTAGCGAGATCGACATTAACAAGATAGACATTTGCGAGATCGACATTAGCGAGATCGACCTTCGTGAGATCGACATTAGCGAGATCGACATTAACAAGATCGACATTCGCGAGATCGACATTAGCGAGTTCGACATTAGCGAGATCGACATTAACAAGGTCGACATTAACGAGATCGACATTAGCGAGATCGACATTAGCGAGATCGACATTAACGAGATCGACATTAGCGAGATCGACATTAGCGAGATCGACATTAGCGAGATCGACATAAACAAGATCGACATAAACAAGATCGACATTAGCGAGATCAACATGAGCGAGATCGACATAAACAAGATCGACATTAGCGAGATCGACATTAGCGAGATCGACATTAGCGAGATCGACATTAACGAGATCGACATTAGCGAGATCGACATTAGCGAGATCGACATTAGCGAGATCGACATTAGCGAGATCGACATTAGCGAGATCGACATTAGCGAGATCGACATTAACAAGATAGACATGAGCGAGATCGACATTAGCGAGATCGACATTTGCAAGATAGACATTAGCGAGATCGACATTAGCGAGATCGACATTAACGAGATCGACATTAGCGAGATCGACATTAGCGAGATCGACATTAGCGAGATCGACATTAACAAGATCGACATTAGCGAGATCGACATTAGCGAGATCGACATTAGCGAGATCGACATTAGCGAGATCGACATTAACAAGATAGACATGAGCGAGATCGACATTAGCGAGATCGACATTTGCAAGATAGACATTAGCGAGATCGACATTAGCGAGATCGACATTAACGAGATCGACATTAGCGAGATCGACATTAGCGAGATCGACATTAACAAGGTCAACATTAACGAGATCGACATTATCAAGGTCGACATGAGCGAGATCGACATTAGCGAGATCGACATTAGCGAGATCGACATTAGCGAGATCGACATTAGCAAGATCGACATTAGCGAGATCGACATTAGCGAGATCGACATTAGCGAGATCGACATGAGCGAGATCGACATTAGCGAGATCGACATTAGCGAGATCGACATGAGCGAGATCGACATTAACAAGATAGACATTAGCGAGATCGACATTAGCGAGATCGACATTAACAAGATCGACATTAGCAAGATCGACATTAGCGAGATCGACATTAGCGAGATCGACATTAGCAAGATCGACATTAACGAGATAGACATTAGCGAGATCGACATTAGCGAGATCGACATTAGCAAGATAGACATTAGCGAGATCGACATTAGCGAGATCGACATTAACAAGATAGACATTAGCGAGATCGACATTAGCGAGATCGACATTAACAAGATCGACATTAGCAAGATCGACATTAACAAGATAGACATTAGCGAGATCGACATTAGCGAGATCGACATTAACAAGATCGACATTAGCAAGATCGACATTAGCGAGATCGACATTAGCGAGATCGACATTAGCAAGATCGACATTAACGAGATAGACATTAGCGAGATCGACATTAGCGAGATCGACATTAGCAAGATAGACATTAGCGAGATCGACATTAGCGAGATCGACATTAACAAGATAGACATTAGCGAGATCGACATTAGCGAGATCGACATTAGCGAGATCGACATTAGCAAGATCGACATTAACAAGATAGACATTAGCGAGATCGACATTAGCGAGATCGACATTAGCGAGATAGACATTAGCGAGATCGACATTAGCGAGATCGACATTAACGAGATCGACATTAGCGAGATCGACATTAGCGAGATCGACATTAGCGAGATCGACATTAGCGAGATCGACATTAACAAGGTCGACATTAACGAAGTCGACATGAGCGAGATCGACATTAACAAGATTGACATTAGCGAGATCGACATTAGCGAGATCGACATTAGCGAGATCGACATTAGCGAGATCGACATTAATAAGATAGACATTAGCGAGATCGACATTAGCGAGATCGACATTAGCGAGATCGACATTAGCGAAGTCGACATTAGCGAGATCGACATTAACGAGATCGACATTAGCGAGATCGACATTAGCGAGATCGACATTAGCGAGATCGACATTAGCGAGATCGACATTAACAAGATCGACATTAGTGAGATCGACATTAGCGAGATCGACATTAACAAGGTCGACATGAACGAAGTCGACATTAGCGAGATCGACATTAGCGAGATCGACATTAACTAGATCGACATTAACAAGATAGACATTAGTGAGATCGACATTAGTAAGATCGACATTAGCGAGATCGACATTAACAAGGTCGACATTAACAAGGTCGACATTAACGAAGTCGACATTAGCGAGATCGACATTAACAAGATTGACATTAGCGAGATCGACATTAGCGAGATCGACATTAGCGAGATCGACATTAGCGAGATCGACATTAATAAGATAGACATTAGCGAAATCGACATTAGCGAGATCGACATTAGCGAGATCGACATTAGCGAGATCGACATTAGCGAGATCGACATTAACAAGATAGACATTAGCGAGATCGACATTAGCGAGATCGACATTAGCAAGATAGACATTAGCGAGATCGACATTAGCGAGATCGACATTAACAAGATAGACATTAGCGAGATCGACATTAGCGAGATCGACATTAGCAAGATCGACATTAGCGAGATCGACATTAGCGAGATCGACATTAGCGAGATCGACATTAGCGAGATCGACATTAACAAGATCGACATTAGCGAGATCGACATTAGCGAGATCGACATTAGCGAGATCGACATTAGCGAGATCGACATTAGCGAGATCGACATTAGCGAGATCGACATTAACAAGATCGACATTAGCAAGATCGACATTAGCGAGATCGACATTAGCGAGATCGACATTAACAAGATAGACATTAGCGAGATCGACATTAGCGAGATCGACATTAACAAGATAGACATTAGCGAGATCGACATTAGCGAGATCGACATTAGCAAGATAGACATTAGCGAGATCGACATTAGCGAGATCGACATTAACGAGATCGACATTAGCGAGATCGACATTAGCGAGATCGACATTAGCGAGATCGACATTGGCGAGATCGACATTAGCGAGATCGACATTAGCGAGATCGACATTAACAAGATCGACATTAGCGAGATCGACATTAGCGAGATCGACATTAGCGAGATCGACATTAACAAGATCGACGTTAGCGAGATCGACATTAGCGAGATCGACATTAGCGAGATCGACATTAACAAGATCGACATTAGCGAGATCGACATTAGCGAGATCGACAATAACGAGATCGACATTAGCGAGATCGTCATTAGCGAGATCGACATTAGCGAGATTGCCATTAGCGATATTGACATTAGCAAGATCGACATTAGCGAAATCGACATTAGTGAGATCGACATTAGCGAGATCGACATTAACGAGATCGACATTAGCGAGATCGACATTAACGAGATCGACATTAACAAGGTCGACATTAACGAAGTCGACATGAGCGAGATCGACATTAACAAGATTGACATTAGCGAGATCGACATTAGCGAGATCGACATTAGCGAGATCGACATTAGCGAGATCGACATTAATAAGATAGACATTAGCGAGATCGACATTAGCGAGATCGACATTAGCGAGATCGACATTAGCGAAGTCGACATTAGCGAGATCGACATTAACGAGATCGACATTAGCGAGATCGACATTAGCGAGATCGACATTAGCGAGATCGACATTAGCGAGATCGACATTAACAAGATCGACATTAGTGAGATCGACATTAGCGAGATCGACATTAACAAGGTCGACATGAACGAAGTCGACATTAGCGAGATCGACATTAGCGAGATCGACATTAACAAGATCGACATTAACAAGATAGACATTAGTGAGATCGACATTAGTAAGATCGACATTAGCGAGATCGACATTAACAAGGTCGACATTAACAAGGTCGACATTAACGAAGTCGACATTAGCGAGATCGACATTAACAAGATTGACATTAGCGAGATCGACATTAGCGAGATCGACATTAGCGAGATCGACATTAGCGAGATCGACATTAATAAGATAGACATTAGCGAAATCGACATTAGCGAGATCGACATTAGCGAGATCGACATTAGCGAGATCGACATTAGCGAGATCGACATTAACAAGATAGACATTAGCGAGATCGACATTAGCGAGATCGACATTAGCAAGATAGACATTAGCGAGATCGACATTAGCGAGATCGACATTAACAAGATAGACATTAGCGAGATCGACATTAGCGAGATCGACATTAGCAAGATCGACATTAGCGAGATCGACATGAGCGAGATCGACATTAGCGAGATCGACATTAGCGAGATCGACATTAACAAGATCGACATTAGCGAGATCGACATTAGCGAGATCGACATTAGCGAGATCGACATTAGCGAGATCGACATTAGCGAGATCGACATTAACAAGATCGACATTAGCAAGATCGACATTAGCGAGATCGACATTAGCGAGATCGACATTAACAAGATAGACATTAGCGAGATCGACATTAGCGAGATCGACATTAGCAAGATAGACATTAGCGAGATCGACATTAGCGAGATCGACATTAACGAGATCGACATTAGCGAGATCGACATTAGCGAGATCGACATTAGCGAGATCGACATTGGCGAGATCGACATTAGCGAGATCGACATTAGCGAGATCGACATTAACAAGATCGACATTAGCGAGATCGACATTAGCGAGATCGACATTAGCGAGATCGACATTAACAAGATCGACGTTAGCGAGATCGACATTAGCGAGATCGACATTAGCGAGATCGACATTAACAAGATCGACATTAGCGAGATCGACATTAGCGAGATCGACAATAACGAGATCGACATTAGCGAGATCGTCATTAGCGAGATCGACATTAGCGAGATTGCCATTAGCGATATTGACATTAGCAAGATCGACATTAGCGAAATCGACATTAGTGAGATCGACATTAGCGAGATCGACATTAACGAGATCGACATTAGCGAGATCGACATTAACGAGATCGACATTAGCGAGATCGACATTAGCAAGATAGACATTAACAAGATCGACATTAACAAGATCGACATTAACAAGTTCGACATTAGCGAGATCGACATAAGCGAGATCGACATTAGCGAGATCGACATTAGCGAGATCGACATTAACGAGATCGACATTAGCGAGATCGACATTAACAAGATCGACATTAGCGAGATCGACATTAGCGAGATCGACATTAGCGAGATTGACATTTGCGAGATCGACATTTGCGAGATCGACATTAACGAGGTCGACATTAGCGAGATTGACCTTAGTGAGATCGACATTAGAGAGATTGCCATTAGCGAGATCGACATTAGCGCGATCGACATTAGCGAGATCGACATTAAAAAGGTCGACATTAACGAGATCGACATTTGCGAGATCGACATTTGCGAGATCGACATTAACGAGGTCGACATTAGCGAGATTGACCTTAGTGAGATCGACATTAGAGAGATTGCCATTAGCGAGATCGACATTAGCGCGATCGACTTTAGCGAGATCGACATTAACGAGATCGACATTAGCGACATCGACATTAGCGAGATCGACATTAGCGAGATCGACATTAGCGAGATCGACATTAGCGAGATCGACATTAATAAGATTGACAATAGCGAAATTGACATTAGCGAGATCGACATTAACAAGATAGACATTAGCGAGATCGACATTAACGAGATCGACATTAGCGAGATCGACATTAGCGAGATCGACATTAGCGAGATCGACATTAACGAGATCGACATTAACGAGATCGAAATTAGCGAGATCGACATTAACGAGATCGACATTAACGAGATCGACATTAGCGAGATCGACATTAGCGAGATCGACATTAACGAGATCAACATTAACGAGATCGACATTCGTGAGATCGACACGAGCGAGATCGATATTAGCGAGATCGACATTAGCGAGATCAACATTAACGAGTTCGAAATTAGTAAGCTCGAAATAAGCGAGATCGACATTAGCGAGATCGACATTAGCGAGATCGACATTAACAAGATCGACATTAGCAAGATCGACATTAGCGAGATCGACATTAGCGAGATCGACATTAGCGAGATCGACATTAACAAGATCGACATTAGCGAGATCGACATTAGCGAGATCGACATTAGCAAGATAGACATTAGCGAGATCGACATTAGCGAGATCGACATTAGCGAGATCGACATTAACGAGATCGACATTAGCGAGATCGACATTAGCGAGATCGACATTAGCGAGATCGACATTGGCGAGATCGACATTAGCGAGATCGACATTAGCGAGATCGACATTAACAAGATCGACATTAGCGAGATCGACATTAGCGAGATCGACATTAACTGATCGACGTTAGCGAGATCGACATTAACGAGATCGACATTAGCGAGATCGACATTCGCGAGATCGACATTAGCAAGATCGACATTAACAAGATAGACATTAGCGAGATCGACATTAGCGAGATCGACATTAGCAAGATAGACATTAGCGAGATCGACATTAGCGAGATCGACATTAGCGAGATCGACATTAACAAGATCGACATTAGCGAGATCGACATAAGCGAGATCGACATTAGCGAGATCGACATTAGTGAGATCGACATTAACGAGATCGACATTAGCGAGATCGACATTAACGAGATCGACATTAGCGAGATCGACATTAGCAAGATCGACATTAGCGAGATCGACATTAACAAGATCGACATTAGCGAGATCGACATTAGCGAGATCGACAATAACGAGATCGACATTAGCGAGATCGACATTAGCGAGATCGACATTAGCGAGATCGACATTAGCGAGATCGACATTAGCGAGATCGACATTAACGAGATCGACATTAGCAAGATCGACATTAGCGAGATCGACATTAGCGAGATCGACATTAACAAGATAGACATTAGCGAGATCGACATTAGCGAGATCGACATTAACAAGATCGACATTAGCGAGGTCGACATTAGCGAGATAGACATTAGCGAGATCGACATTAGCGAGATCGACATTAACAAGATCGACATTAGCGAGATCGACATTAGCGAGATCGACATTAGCGAGATCGTCATTAACGAGATCGACACTAGCGAGATCGACATTAGCGAGATCGACATTAGCGAGATCGACATTAACAAGATAGACATGAGCGAGAACGACATTAGCGAGATCGACATTAGCAAGATAGACATTAGCGAGATCGACATTAGCGAGATCGACATTAACAAGATCGACATTAGCGAGATCGACATTAGCGAGATCGACATTAGCGAGATCGACATTAACGAGATCGACATTAGCGAGATCGACATTAGCGAGATCGACATTAGCGAGATCGACATTAGCAAGATCGACATTAACAAGATAGACATTAGCGAGATCGACATTAGCGAGATCGACATTAGCAAGATAGACATTAGCGAGATCGACATTAGCGAGATCGATATTAACAAGATCGACATTAGCGAGATCGGCATAAGCGAGATCGACATTAGCGAGATCGACATTAGCGAGATCGACATTAACGAGATCGACATTAGCGAGATCGACATTAACGAGATCGACATTAACGAGATCGACATTAGCGAGATCGACATTAGCGAGATCGACATTAGCGAGATCGACATTAACAAGATCGACATTAGCAAGATCGACATTAGCGAAATCGACATTAGCGAGATCGACATTAGCGAGATCAACATTAACAAGGTCGACATTAACGAGATCGACATTTGCGAGATCAACATTAGCGAGATCGACATTAGCGAGATCGACATTAACAAGATCGACATTAGCGAGATCGACATTAACAAGATCGACATTAGCAAGATCGACATTAGCGAGTTCGACATTAGCGAGATCGACATTAACAAGATAGACATTAGCGAGATCGACATTAGCGAGATCGACATTAACAAGATCGACATTAGCGAGATCGACATTAGCGAGATCGACATTAACGAGATCGACATTAACGAGATCGACATTAGCGAGATCGACATTAGCGAGATCGACATTAGCGAGATCGACATTAGCGAGATCGACATTAACAAGATAGACATTAGCGAGATCGACATTAGCGAGATCGACATTAGCAAGATAGACATTAGCGAGATCGACATTAGCGAGATCGACATTAACAAGATCGACATTAGCGAGATCGACATTAGCGAGATCGACATTAGTGAGATCGACATTAACTGATCGACATTCGCGAGATCGACATTAACGAGATCGACATTAGCGAGATCGACATTAGCAAGATCGACATTAACAAGATAGACATTAGCGAGATCGACATTAGCGAGATCGACATTAGTGAGATCGACATTAACGAGATCGACATTAGCGAGATCGACATTAACGAGATCGACATTAGCGAGATCGACATTAGCAAGATCGACATTAGCGAGATCGACATTAACAAGATCGATGTTAGCGAGATCGACATTAGCGAGATCGACATTAGCGAGATCGACATTAACAAGATCGACATTAGCGAGATCGACATTAGCGAGATCGACAATAACGAGATCGACATTAGCGAGATCGTCATTAGCGAGATCGACATTAGCGAGATTGCCATTAGCGATATTGACATTAGCAAGATCGACATTAGCGAAATCGACATTAGCGAGATCGACATTAGCGAGATCGACATTAACAAGGTCGACATTAACGAGATCGACATTTGCGAGATCGACATTAACGAGGTCGACATTAGCGAGATTGACCTTAGTGAGATCGACATTAGCGAGATTGCCATTAGCGAGATCGACATTAGCGAGATCGACTTTAGCGAGATCGACATTAACGAGATCGACATTAGCGAGATCGACATTAGCGAGATCGACATTAACGAGATCAACATTAGCGAGATCGACATTAACAAGATAGACATTCGCGAGATTGACATTAGCGAGATCGACCTTCGTGAGATCGACATTAGCGAGATCGACATTAACAAGATCGACATTCGCGAGATCGACATTAGCGAGTTCGACATTAGCGAGATCGACATTAACAAGGTCGACATTAACGAGATCGACATTAGCGAGATCGACATTAACGAGATCGACATTAGCGAGATCGACATTAGCGAGATCGACATTAGCGAGATCGACATAAACAAGATCGACATAAACAAGATCGACATTAGCGAGATCGACATGAGCGAGATCGACATAAACAAGATCGACATTAGCGAGATCGACATTAGCGAGATCGACATTAGCGAGATCGACATTAACGAGATCGACATTAGCGAGATCGACATTAACAAGATAGACATGAGCGAGATCGACATTAGCGAGATCGACATTTGCAAGATAGACATTAGCGAGATCGACATTAGCGAGATCGACATTAACGAGATCGACATTAGCGAGATCGACATTAGCGAGATCGACATTAGCGAGATCGACATTAACAAGATCGACATTAGCGAGATCGACATTAGCGAGATCAACATTAGCGAGATCGACATTAGCGAGATCGACATTAGCGAGATCGACATTAGCGAGATCGACATTAGCGAGATCGACATTAATAAGATAGACATTAGCGAGATCGACATTAGCGAGATCGACATTAGCGAAGTCGACATTAGCGAGATCGACATTAACGAGATCGACATTAGCGAGATCGACATTAGCGAGATCGACATTAACAAGATCGACATTAGTGAGATCGACATTAGCGAGATCGACATTAACAAGGTCGACATGAACGAAGTCGACATTAGCGAGATCGACATTATCGAGATCGACATTAACAAGATTGACATTAACAAGATAGACATTAGTGAGATCGACATTAGTAAGATCGACATTAGCGAGATCGACATTAACAAGGTCGACATTAACAAGGTCGACATTAACGAAGTCGACATTAGCGAGATCGACATTAACAAGATTGACATTAACGAAGTCGACATTAGCGAGATCGACATTAGCGAGATCGACATTAACAAGGTCGACATTAACGAAGTCGACATTAGCGAGATCGACATTAGCGAGATCGACATTAACAAGATCGACATTAACAAGATAGACATTAGTGAGATCGACATTAGTAAGATCGACATTAGCGAGATCGACATTAACAAGGTCGACATTAGCGAAATCGACATTAGCGAGATCGACATTAGCGAGATCGACATTAGCGAGATCGACATTAGCGAGATCGACATTAACAAGATCGACATTAACAAGATAGACATTAGTGAGTTCGACAATGGTAAGATCGACATTAGCGAGATCGACATTAACAAGGTCGACATTAACGAAGTCGACATTAGCGAGATCGACATTAGCGAGATCGACATTAACAAGATCGACATTAACAAGATAGACATTAGTGAGATCGACATTAGTGAGATCGACATTAGCGAGATAGACATTAACAAGGTCGACATTAACGAAGTCGACATTAGCGAGATCGACATTAGCGAGATCGACATTAACGAGATCGACATTAGCGAGATCGACATTAACAAGATCGACATTAGCAAGATCGACATTAGCGAGATCGACATTAACAAGATCGACATTAGCGAGATTGACATTAACAAGATAGACATTAACAAGATCGACATTAGCGAGATCGACATTAGCAAGATAGATATTAGCGAGATAGACATTAGCGCGTTCGACATTAGCAAGATCGACATTAGTGAGATCGACATTTGCGAGATCGACATTAACGAGATCGACATTAGCGAGATCGACGTTAGCGAGATCGACATTAACAAGATCAACATTAGTGAGATCGACATTTGCGAGATCGACATTAGCGAGATCGACATTAACAAGATCGACATTAGCGAGATCGACATTAGTGAGATCGACATTAGCGAGATCGACATTAGCGAGATCGACATTAGGGAGATCGACATTAACAAGATTGACATTAACGAGATCGACATTAGCGAGATCGACATTAACAAGGTCGACATTAGCGAGATCGACATTAGCGAGATCGACATTAACAAGGTCGACATTAACGAGATCGACATTAACAAGGTCGACATTAACAAGGTCGACATTAACGAGATCGACATTAGCGAGATCGACATTACTGAGATCGACATTAACGAAATCGACATTAACGAGATCGACATTCGCGAGATCGACATTAACGAAATCGACATTAGCGAGATCGACATTAGCGAGATCGACATTAGTGAGATCGACATTAGCGAGATCGACATTAACAAGGTCGACATTAGCGAGATCGACATGAGCGAGATCGACATTAACAAGGTCGACATTAACGAGATCGACATTATCAAGGTCGACATTAACGAGATCGACATTAGCGAGATCAACATTAGCGAGATCGACATTAGTGAGATCGACATTAGTGAGATCGACATTAACGAAATCGACATTAGCGAGATCGACATTAACAAGGTCGACATTAGCGAGATCGACATTAGCGAGATCGACATTAACAAGGTCGACATTAACGAGATCGACATTAACAAGGTCGACATTAACGAGATCGACATTAGCGAGATCGACATTAGTGAGATCGACATTAACGAAATCGACATTAACGAGATCGACATTCGCGAGATCGACATTAACGAAATCGACATTAGCGAGATCGACATTAGCGAGATCGACATTAGCGAGATAGACATTAGCGAGATCGACATGAGCGAGATCGACAATAGTGAGATCGACATTAGCGAGATCGACAATAGCGAGATCGACATTCGCGAGATTGACATTAACAAGATCGACATTAACAAGATCGACATTAGCGAGATCGACATTAGCGAGATCGACATTAACAAGATCGACATTAGCAAGATCAACATTAACAAGATCGACATTAGCGAGATCAACATTAGCGAGATCGACATTAGCGAGATCGATATTAGCGAGATCGACATTCGCGAGATCGACATTAACAAGATCGACATTAACAAGATCGACATTAGCGAGATCGACATTAGCGAGATCGACATTAGCGAGATCGACATTAGCGAGATCAACATTAGCGAGATCGACATTAGCGAGATCGATATTAGCGAGATCGACATTAGCGAGATCGACATTAGCGAGATCGACATTAGCGAGATCGACTTTAGTGAGATCGACAATAACAAGATCGACATTAACAAGATCGATATTAGCAAGATCGACATTAGCAAGATCGACATTAACAAGATCGACATTAGTGAGATAGACATCAGCGAGATCGACATTAGCGAGATCGACATTAGCGAGATCGACATTTACAAGATCGACATTAGCGAGATCGACATTTACAAGATCGACATTAGTGAGATAGACATCAGCGAGATCGACATTAGCGAGATCGACATTAGCGAGATAGACATTAGTGAGATCGACATTAGCGAGATTGACATTAACAAGATCGACATTAGCGAGATCGACATTAGCGAGATCGACATTAGCGAGATTGACATTAACAAGATAGACATTAACAAGATCGACATTAGCGAGATCGACATTAGCGAGATCGACATTAACAAGATCAACATTAGTGAGATCGACATTTGCGAGATCGACATTAACGAGATCGACATTAGCGAGATCGACCTTACCGAGATCGACATTAACATGAACAACATTAGTGAGATCGACATTTGCGAGATCGACATTAGCGAGATCGACATTAACAAGATCGACATTAGCGAGATCGACATTAGCGAGATCGACATTAGCGAGATCGACATTAGTGAGATCGACATTAGCGAGATCGACATTAACAAGGTCGACATTAGCGAGATCGACATGAGCGAGATCGACATTAACAAGGTCGACATTAACGAGATCGACATTATCAAGGTCGACATTAACGAGATCGACATTAGCGAGATCGACATTAGCGAGATCGACATTAGTGAGATCGACATTAGTGAGATCGACATTAACGAAATCGACATTAACGAGATCGACATTCGCGAGATCGACATTAACGAAATCGACATTAGCGAGATCGACATTAGCGAGATCGACATTAGCGAGATCGACATTAGCGAGATCAACATTAACGAGATCGACATTAGCGAGATCGACATTAGCGAGATCAACATTAACGAGATCGACATTAGCGAGATCGACATTAACAAGATCAACATTAGTGAGATCGACATTTGCGAGATCGACATTAACGAAATCGACATTAGCGAGATCGACATTAACAAGATCAACATTAGTGAGATCGACATTAGCGAGATCGACATTAACGAAATCGACATTAGCGAGATCGACATTAGCGAGATCGACTTTAGTGAGATCGACAATAACAAGATCGACATTAACAAGATCGATATTAGCAAGATCGACATTAGCAAGATCGACATTAACAAGATCGACATTAGCGAGATCGACATTAGCGAGATCGACATTAGCGAGATCGATATTAGCGAGATCGACATTAGCGAGATCGACATTAGCGAGATCGACATTAGCGAGATCGACTTTAGTGAGATCGACAATAACAAGATCGACATTAACAAGATCGATATTAGCAAGATCGACATTAGCAAGATCGACATTAACAAGATCGACATTACGATATCGACATTAGCGAGATCGACATTATCAAGATAGACATTAGCGTGATCGACAATAGTGAGATCGACATTAGCGAGATCGACATTAACAAGATCGACATTAGTGAGATAGACATTAGCGAGATCGACATTAGCGAGATCGACATTAGCGAGATAGACATTAGTGAGATCGACATTAGCGAGATTTACATTAACAAGATCGACATTAGCGAGATCGACATTAGCGAGATCGACCTTAGCGAGATTGATATTAACAAGATAAACATTAACAAGATCGACATTAACGAGATCGACATTAGCGAGATCGACATTAGCGAGATCAACATTAACGAGATCGACATTAGCGAGATCGACATTAACAAGATCAACATTAGTGAGATCGACATTTGCGAGATCGACATTAACGAAATCGACATTAGCGAGATCGACATTAGCGAGATCGACTTTAGTGAGATCGACAATAACAAGATCGACATTAACAAGATCGATATTAGCAAGATCGACATTAGCAAGAACGACATTAACAAGATCGACAATAGCGAGATCGACATTAGCGAGATCGACATTAGCGAGATCGATATTAGCGAGATCGACATTAGCGAGATCGACATTAGCGAGATCGACATTAGCAAGATCGACTTTAGTGAGATCGACAATAACAAGATCGACATTAACAAGATCGATATTAGCAAGATCGACATTAGCAAGATCGACATTAACAAGATCGACATTACGATATCGACATTAGCGAGATCGACATTATCAAGATAGACATTAGCGTGATCGACAATAGTGAGATCGACATTAGCGAGATCGACATTAACAAGATCGACATTAGTGAGATAGACATTAGCGAGATCGACATTAGCGAGATCGACATTAGCGAGATAGACATTAGTGAGATCGACATTAGCGAGATTTACATTAACAAGATCGACATTAGCGAGATCGACATTAGCGAGATCGACCTTAGCGAGATTGATATTAACAAGATAAACATTAACAAGATCGACATTAGCGAGATCGACATTAGCGAGATCGACATTAATAAGATCGACATTAGCGAGATCGACCCTAGTGAGATCGACATTAGCGAGATCGACATTAACAAGATCAACATTAGTGAGATCGACATTTGCGAGATCGACATTAGCGAGATCGACATTAGCGAGATCGACATTAACAAGATCAACATTAGTGAGATCGACATTTGCGAGATCGACATTAGCGAGATCGACATTAAGAAGATCGACATTAGCGAGATCGACATTAGCGAGATCGACATTAGCGAGATCGACATTAGTGAGATCGACATTAGCGAGATCGACATTAACAAGGTCGACATCAGCGAGATCGACATTAGCGAGATCGACATTAACAAGGTCAACATTAACGAGATCGACATTATCTAGGTCGACATTAACGAGATCGACATTAGCGAGATCGACATTATCGAGATCGACATGAACAAGATCGACATTAGCGAGATCGACATTAGCGAGATCGACATTAACAAGATCGAAATTAGCGAGATCGACATTAGCGAGATCGACATTAGCGAGATCGACATTAACAAGATCGACATTAACAAGATTGACATTAGCGAGATTGACATTAACAAGATTGACATTAGCAAGATAGACATTAGCGAGATCGACATTAGCGAGATCGACATTAGCGAGATCGACATTAACGAGATCGACATTAGCGAGATCGACATTAGCGAGATCGACATTAGCGAGATCGACATTAACAAGATCGACATTAGCGAGATCGACATGAGCGAGATCGACATTAGCGAGATCGACATTAACAAGAGAGACATTAGCGAGATCGACATTGGCGAGATCGACATTAGCGAGATCGACATTAACAAGATTGACATTAGCAAGATAGACATTAGCGAGATCGACATTAGCGAGGTCGACATTAGCGAGATCGACATTAACAAGGTCGACATTAACGAAGTCGACATTAGCGAGATCGACATTAGCGAGATCGACATTAACAAGATCGACATTAACAAGATAGACATTAGTGAGATCGACATTAGCGAGATCGACATTAACAAGGTCGACATTAACGAAGTCGACATTAGCGAGATCGACATTAGCGAGAGCGACATGAACAAGATCGACATTAACGAAGTCGACATTAGCGAGATCGACATTAGCGAGATCAACATTAACAAGATCGACATTAGCGAGATCGACATTAGCGAGATCGACATTAACAAGATCGACATTAGCGAGATTGACATTAACAAGATAGACATTAACAAGATCGACATTAGCAAGATCGACATGAGCAAGATAGACATTAGCGAGATCGACATTAGCGAGATCGACATTAACAAGATCGACATTAGCGAGATCGACATTAGCAAGATCGACATTAGCGAGATCGACATTAACAAGATTGACATTAACGAGATCGACATTAGCGAGATCGACATTAACAAGGTCGACATTAGCGAGATCGACATAAGCGAGATCGACATTAACAAGGTCGACATTAACGAGATCGACATTAGCGAGATCGACATTAGCGAGATTGACATTAACAAGATAGACATTAGCGAGATCGACATTAGCGAGATCGACATTAGCGAGATCGACATTAATATGATCGACATTAGCGAGATCGACCCTAGTGAGATCGACATTAGCGAGATCGACATTAACAAGATCAACATTAGTGAGATCGACATTTGCGAGATCGACATTAACGAGATCGACATTAGCGAGATCGACATTAACAAGATCGACATTAGCGAGATCGACATTAGCGAGATCGACATTAGCGAGATCGACATTAGTGAGATCGACATTAGCGAGATCGACATTAACAAGATTGACATTAACGAGATCGACATTAGCGAGATCGACATTAACAAGGTCGACATTAGCGAGATCGACATTAGCGAGATCGACATTAACAAGGTCGACATTAACGAGATCGACATTAGCGAGATCGACATTAGCGAGATTGACATTAACAAGATAGACATTAGCGAGATCGACATTAGCGAGATCGACATTAACAAGATCGACATTAGCGAGATCGACATTAGCGAGATCGACATTAGCGAGATCGACATTAGTGAGATCGACATTAGCGAGATCGACATTAACAAGGTCGACATTAGCGAGATCGACATTAGCGAGATCGACATTAACAAGGTCAACATTAACGAGATCGACATTATCAAGGTCGACATGAGCGAGATCGACATTAGCGAGATCGACATTAACAAGATAGACATTAGCGAGATAGACATTAGCGAGATTGACATTAGCGAGATCGACATTAGCGAGATCGACATTAATATGATCGACATTAGCGAGATCGACCCTAGTGAGATCGACATTAGCGAGATCGACATTAACAAGATCAACATTAGTGAGATCGACATTTGCGAGACCGACATTAACGAGATCGACATTAGCGAGATCGACATTAACAAGATCAACATTAGTGAGATCGACATTTGCGAGATCGACATTAGCGAGATCGACATTAACAAGATCGACATTAGCGAGATCGACATTAGCGAGATCGACATTAGCGAGATCGACATTAGTGAGATCGACATTAGCGAGATCGACATTAACAAGGTCGACATTAGCGAGATCGACATTAGCGAGATCGACATTAACAAGGTCAACATTAACGAGATCGACATTATCAAGGTCGACATGAGCGAGATCGACATTAGCGAGATCGACATTAACAAGATAGACATTAGCGAGATAGACATTAGCGAGATCGACATTGGCGAGATCGACATTAGCGAGATCGACATTAGCGAGATCGACATTAACAAGGTCGACATTAACGAAGTCGACATTAGCGAGATCGACATTAGCGAGATCGACATTAACAAGATCGACATTAACAAAATAGACATTAGTGAGATCGACATTAGTGAGATCGACATTAGCGAGATAGACATTAACAAGGTCGACATTAACGAAGTCGACATTAGCGAGATCGACATTAGCGAGAGCGACATGAACAAGATCGACATTAACGAAGTCGACATTAGCGAGATCGACATTAGCGAGATCGACATTAGCGAGATCAACATTAACAAGATCGACATTAGCGAGATCGACATGAGCGAGATCGACATAAACAAGATCGACATTAGCGAGATCGACATTAACAAGATCGACATTAGCGAGATTGACATTAACAAGATAGACATTAACAAGATCGACATTAGCGAGATCGACATGAGCAAGATAGACATTAGCGAGATCGACATTAGCGAGATCGACATTAGCGAGATCGACATTAACAAGATCGACATTAGCGAGATCGACATTAGCGAGATCGACATTAGCGAGATCGACATTAACAAGATCGACATTAGCGAGATCGACATTAGCGAGATCGACATTAGCGAGATCGACATTAGTGAGATCGACATTAGCGAGATCGACATTAACAAGGTCGACATTAGCGAGATCGACATTAGCGAGATCGACATTAACAAGATCGACATTAGCGAGATCGACATGAGCAAGATAGACATTAGCGAGATCGACATTAGCGAGATCGACATGAGCAAGATAGACATTAGCGAGATCGACATTAGCGAGATCGACATTAACAAGATCGACATTACGAGATCGACATTAGCGAGATCGACATTATCAAGATAGACATTAGCGAGATCGACAATAGTGAGATCGACATTAGCGAGATCGACATTAACAAGATCGACATTAGCGAGATCGACATTAGCGAGATCGACATTAGCGAGATCGACATTAGTGAGATCGACATTAGCGAGATCGACATTAACAAGGTCGACATTAGCGAGATCGACATTAGCGAGATCGACATTAACAAGGTCAACATTAACGAGATCGACATTATCAAGGTCGACATGAGCGAGATCGACATTAGCGAGATCGACATTAACAAGGTCGACATTAGCGAGTTCGACATTAGCGAGATCGACATTAGCGAGATCGACATTAGCGAGATCGACATTAACAAGGTCGACATTAACGAAGTCGACATTAGCGAGATCGACATTAGCGAGATCGACATTAACAAGATCGACATTAACAAAATAGACATTAGTGAGATCGACATTAGTGAGATCGACATTAGCGAGATAGACATTAACAAGGTCGACATTAACGAAGTCGACATTAGCGAGATCGACATTAGCGAGAGCGACATGAACAAGATCGACATTAACGAAGTCGACATTAGCGAGATCGACATTAGCGAGATCGACATTAGCGAGATCAACATTAACAAGATCGACATTAGCGAGATCGACATTAGCGAGATCGACATTAGCGAGATCGACATTAACAAGATCGACATTAGCGAGATTGACATTAACAAGATAGACATTAACAAGATCGACATTAGCGAGATCGACATGAGCAAGATAGACATTAGCGAGATCGACATTAGCGAGATCGACATTAACAAGATCGTCATTAGCGAGATCGACATTAGCGAGATCGACATTAGCAAGATCGACATTAGCGAGATCGACATTAGCGAGATCAACATTAGCGAGATCGACATTAGCGAGATCGACATTAGCGAGATCGACATTAGCGAGATCGACATTAACAAGATAGACATGAGCGAGATCGACATTAGCGAGATCGACATTTGCAAGATAGACATTAGCGAGATCGACATTAGCGAGATCGACATTAACGAGATCGACATTAGCGAGATCGACATTAGCGAGATCGACATTAACAAGGTCAACATTAACGAGATCGACATTATCAAGGTCGACATGAGCGAGATCGACATTAGCGAGATCGACATTAGCGAGATCGACATTAGCGAGATCGACATTAGCAAGATCGACATTAGCGAGATCGACATTAGCGAGATCGACATTAGCGAGATCGACATGAGCGAGATCGACATTAGCGAGATCGACATGAGCGAGATCGACATTAACAAGATAGACATTAGCGAGATCGACATTAGCGAGATCGACATTAACAAGATCGACATTAGCAAGATCGACATTAGCGAGATCGACATTAGCGAGATCGACATTAGCAAGATCGACATTAACAAGATAGACATTAGCGAGATCGACATTAGCGAGATCGACATTAGCAAGATAGACATTAGCGAGATCGACATTAGCGAGATCGACATTAACGAGATAGACATTAGCGAGATCGACATTAGCGAGATCGACATTAACAAGATCGACATTAGCAAGATCGACATTAGCGTGATCGACATTAGCGAGCTCGACATTCGCAAGATCGACATTAGCGAGATCGACATTAACAAGGTCGACATTAACGAAGTCGACATTAGCGAGATCGACATTAACGAGATTGACATTAGCGAGATCGACATTAGCGAGATCGACATTAGCGAGATCGACATTAATAAGATAGACATTAGCGAGATCGACATTAGCGAGATCGACATTAGCGAGATCGACATTAGCGAAGTCGACATTAGCGAGATCGACATTAACGAGATCGACATTAGCGAGATCGACATTAGCGAGATCGACATTAACAAGATCGACATTAGTGAGATCGACATTAGCGAGATCGACATTAACAAGGTCGACATGAACGAAGTCGACATTAGCGAGATCGACATTATCGAGATCGACATTAACAAGATCGACATTAACAAGATAGACATTAGTGAGATCGACATTAGTAAGATCGACATTAGCGAGATCGACATTAACAAGGTCGACATTAACAAGGTCGACATTAACGAAGTCGACATTAGCGAGTTCGACATTAGCGAGATCGACATTAGCGAGATCGACATTAGCGAGATCGACATTAACAAGGTCGACATTAACGAAGTCGACATTAGCGAGATCGACATTAGCGAGATCGACATTAACAAGATCGACATTAACAAAATAGACATTAGTGAGATCGACATTAGTGAGATCGACATTAGCGAGATAGACATTAACAAGGTCGACATTAACGAAGTCGACATTAGCGAGATCGACATTAGCGAGAGCGACATGAACAAGATCGACATTAACGAAGTCGACATTAGCGAGATCGACATTAGCGAGATCGACATTAGCGAGATCAACATTAACAAGATCGACATTAGCGAGATCGACATTAGCGAGATCGACATTAGCGAGATCGACATTAACAAGATCGACATTAGCGAGATTGACATTAACAAGATAGACATTAACAAGATCGACATTAGCGAGATCGACATGAGCAAGATAGACATTAGCGAGATCGACATTAGCGAGATCGACATTAACAAGATCGTCATTAGCGAGATCGACATTAGCGAGATCGACATTAGCAAGATCGACATTAGCGAGATCGACATTAGCGAGATCAACATTAGCGAGATCGACATTAGCGAGATCGACATTAGCGAGATCGACATTAGCGAGATCGACATTAACAAGATAGACATGAGCGAGATCGACATTAGCGAGATCGACATTTGCAAGATAGACATTAGCGAGATCGACATTAGCGAGATCGACATTAACGAGATCGACATTAGCGAGATCGACATTAGCGAGATCGACATTAACAAGGTCAACATTAACGAGATCGACATTATCAAGGTCGACATGAGCGAGATCGACATTAGCGAGATCGACATTAGCGAGATCGACATTAGCGAGATCGACATTAGCAAGATCGACATTAGCGAGATCGACATTAGCGAGATCGACATTAGCGAGATCGACATGAGCGAGATCGACATTAGCGAGATCGACATGAGCGAGATCGACATTAACAAGATAGACATTAGCGAGATCGACATTAGCGAGATCGACATTAACAAGATCGACATTAGCAAGATCGACATTAGCGAGATCGACATTAGCGAGATCGACATTAGCAAGATCGACATTAACAAGATAGACATTAGCGAGATCGACATTAGCGAGATCGACATTAGCAAGATAGACATTAGCGAGATCGACATTAGCGAGATCGACATTAACAAGATAGACATTAGCGAGATCGACATTAGCGAGATCGACATTAACAAGATCGACATTAGCAAGATCGACATTAGCGTGATCGACATTAGCGAGCTCGACATTCGCAAGATCGACATTAGCGAGATCGACATTAACAAGGTCGACATTAACGAAGTCGACATTAGCGAGATCGACATTAACAAGATTGACATTAGCGAGATCGACATTAGCGAGATCGACATTAGCGAGATCGACATTAGCGAGATCGACATTAATAAGATAGACATTAGCGAGATCGACATTAGCGAGATCGACATTAGCGAGATCGACATTAGCGAAGTCGACATTAGCGAGATCGACATTAACGAGATCGACATTAGCGAGATCGACATTAGCGAGATCGACATTAACAAGATCGACATTAGTGAGATCGACATTAGCGAGATCGACATTAACAAGGTCGACATGAACGAAGTCGACATTAGCGAGATCGACATTATCGAGATCGACATTAACAAGATCGACATTAACAAGATAGACATTAGTGAGATCGACATTAGTAAGATCGACATTAGCGAGATCGACATTAACAAGGTCGACATTAACAAGGTCGACATTAACGAAGTCGACATTAGCGAGATCGACATTAACAAGATTGACATTAGCGAGATCGACAT
Source organism: Chiloscyllium plagiosum (assembly GCF_037043375.1). NCBI lineage: Eukaryota > Metazoa > Chordata > Chondrichthyes > Orectolobiformes > Hemiscylliidae > Chiloscyllium > Chiloscyllium plagiosum. Next base: position 175,379,883 of record NW_028270139.1, on the reverse strand, counting down.
TAGCGAGATCGACATTAGCGAGATCGACATTAATAAGATAGACATTAGCGAGATCGACATTAGCGAGATCGACATTAGCGAGATCGACATTAGCGAAGTCGACATTAGCGAGATCGACATTAACGAGATTGACATTACCGAGATCGACATTAGCGAGATCGACATTAGCGAGATCGACATTAACAAGATCGACATTAGTGAGATCGACATTAGCGAGATCGACATTAACAAGGTCGACATTAACGAAGTCGACATCAGCGAGATCGACATTAGCGAGATCGACATTAACAAGATCGACATTAACAAGATAGACATTAGTGAGATCGACATTAGTAAGATCGACATTAGCGAGATCGACATTAACAAGGTCGACATTAGCGAAATCGACATTAGCGAGATCGACATTAGCGAGATCGACATTAGCGAGATCGACATTAGCAAGATCGACATTAACAAGATCGACATTAACAAGATAGACATTAGTGAGATCGACAATGGTAAGATCGACATTAGCGAGATCGACATTAACAAGGTCGACATTAACGAAGTCGACATTAGCGAGATCGACATTAGCGAGATCGACATTAACAAGATCGACATTAACAAGATAGACATTAGTGAGATCGACATTAGTGAGATCGACATTAGCGAGATAGACATTAACAAGGTCGACATTAACGAAGTCGACATTAGCGAGATCGACATTAACAAGATCGACATTAACGAAGTCGACATTAGCGAGATCGACATTAGCGAGATCGACATTAACAAGATCGACATTAGCAAGATCGACATTAGCGAGATCGACATTAACAAGATCGACATTAGCGAGATTGACATTAACAAGATAGACATTAACAAGATCGACATTAGCGAGATCGACATTAGCAAGATAGATATTAGCGAGATAGACATTAGCGAGTTCGACATTAGCAAGATCGACATTAGTGAGATCGACATTTGCGAGATCGACATTAACGAGATCGACATTAGCGAGATCGACGTTAGCGAGATCGACATTAACAAGATCAACATTAGTGAGATCGACATTTGCGAGATCGACATTAGCGAGATCGACATTAACAAGATCGACATTAGCGAGATCGACATTAGCGAGATCGACATTAGCGAGATCGACATTAGGGAGATCGACATTAACAAGATTGACATTAACGAGATCGACATTAGCGAGATCGACATTAACAAGGTCGACATTAGCGAGATCGACATTAGCGAGATCGACATTAACAAGATAGACATTCGCGAGATCGACATTAGCGAGATCGACCTTCGTGAGATCGACATTAGCGAGATCGACATTAACAAGATCGACATTCGCGAGATCGACATTAGCGAGTTCGACATTAGCGAGATCGACATTAACAAGGTCGACATTAATGAGATCGACATTAGCGAGATCGACATTAGCGGGATCGACATTAATGAGATCGACATTAGCGAGATCGACATTAGCGAGATCGACATTAGCGAGATCGACATAAACAAGATCGTCATAAACAAGATCGACATTAGCGAGATCGACATGAGCGAGATCGACATAAACAAGATCGACATTAGCGAGATCGACATTAGCGAGATCGACATTAGCGAGATCGACATTAACGAGATCGACATTAGCGAGATCGACATTCGCGAGATCGACATTAGCGAGATCGACATTAGCGAGATCGACATTAGCGAGATCGACATTAACAAGATAGACATGAGCGAGATCGACATTAGCGAGATCGACATTTGCAAGATAGACATTAGCGAGATCGACATTAGCGAGATCGACATTAACGAGATCGACATTAGCGAGATCGACATTAGCGAGATCGACATTAACAAGATCGACATTAGCGAGATCGACATTAGCGAGATCAACATTAGCGAGATCGACATTAGCGAGATCGACATTAGCGAGATCAACATTAGCGAGATCGACATTAGCGAGATCGACATTAGCGAGATCGACATTAGCGAGATCGACATTAACAAGATAGACATGAGCGAGATCGACATTAGCGAGATCGACATTTGCAAGATAGACATTAGCGAGATCGACATTAGCGAGATCGACATTAGCGAGATCGACATTAGCGAGATCGACATTAACAAGGTCAACATTAACGAGATCGACATTATCAAGGTCGACATGAGCGAGATCGACATTAGCGAGATCGACATTAGCGAGATCGACATTAGCGAGATCGACATTAGCAAGATCGACATTAGCGAGATCGACATTAGCGAGATCGACATTAGCGAGATCGACATGAGCGAGATCGACATTAGCGAGATCGACATGAGCGAGATCGACATTAACAAGATAGACATTAGCGAGATCGACATTAGCGAGATCGACATTAACAAGATCGACATTAGCAAGATCGACATTAGCGAGATCGACATTAGCGAGATCGACATTAGCAAGATCGACATTAACGAGATAGACATTAGCGAGATCGACATTAGCGAGATCGACATTAGCAAGATAGACATTAGCAAGATCGACATTAGCGAGATCGACATTAACAAGATAGACATTAGCGAGATCGACATTAGCGAGATCGACATTAACAAGATCGACATTAGCAAGATCGACATTAGCGAGATCGACATTAGCGAGATCGACATTAGCAAGATCGACATTAACAAGATAGACATTAGCGAGATCGACATTAGCGAGATCGACATTAACGAGATCGACATTAGCGAGATCGACATTAGCGAGATCGACATTAACAAGGTCAACATTAACGAGATCGACATTATCAAGGTCGACATGAGCGAGATCGACATTAGCGAGATCGACATTAGCGAGATCGACATTAGCGAGATCGACATTAGCAAGATCGACATTAGCGAGATCGACATTAGCGAGATCGACATTAGCGAGATCGACATGAGCGAGATCGACATTAGCGAGATCGACATGAGCGAGATCGACATTAACAAGATAGACATTAGCGAGATCGACATTAGCGAGATCGACATTAACAAGATCGACATTAGCAAGATCGACATTAGCGAGATCGACATTAGCGAGATCGACATTAGCAAGATCGACATTAACAAGATAGACATTAGCGAGATCGACATTAGCGAGATCGACATTAGCAAGATAGACATTAGCGAGATCGACATTAGCGAGATCGACATTAACAAGATAGACATTAGCGAGATCGACATTAGCGAGATCGACATTAACAAGATCGACATTAGCAAGATCGACATTAGCGTGATCGACATTAGCGAGCTCGACATTCGCAAGATCGACATTAGCGAGATCGACATTAACAAGGTCGACATTAACGAAGTCGACATTAGCGAGATCGACATTAACAAGATTGACATTAGCGAGATCGACATTAGCGAGATCGACATTAGCGAGATCGACATTAGCGAGATCGACATTAATAAGATAGACATTAGCGAGATCGACATTAGCGAGATCGACATTAGCGAGATCGACATTAGCGAAGTCGACATTAGCGAGATCGACATTAACGAGATCGACATTAGCGAGATCGACATTATCGAGATCGACATTAACAAGATCGACATTAACAAGATAGACATTAGTGAGATCGACATTAGTAAGATCGACATTAGCGAGATCGACATTAGCGAGATCGACATTAGCGAAGTCGACATTAGCGAGATCGACATTAACGAGATCGACATTAGCGAGATCGACATTAGCGAGATCGACATTAACAAGATCGACATTAGTGAGATCGACATTAGCGAGATCGACATTAACAAGGTCGACATGAACGAAGTCGACATTAGCGAGATCGACATTATCGAGATCGACATTAACAAGATCGACATTAACAAGATAGACATTAGTGAGATCGACATTAGTAAGATCGACATTAGCGAGATCGACATTAACAAGGTCGACATTAACAAGGTCGACATTAACGAAGTCGACATTAGCGAGATCGACATTAACAAGATTGACATTAGCGAGATCGACATTAGCGAGATCGACATTAGCGAGATCGACATTAATAAGATAGACATTAGCGAGATCGACATTAGCGAGATCGACATTAGCGAGATCGACATTAGCGAAGTCGACATTAGCGAGATCGACATTAACGAGATTGACATTACCGAGATCGACATTAGCGAGATCGACATTAGCGAGATCGACATTAACAAGATCGACATTAGTGAGATCGACATTAGCGAGATCGACATTAACAAGGTCGACATTAACGAAGTCGACATTAGCGAGATCGACATTAGCGAGATCGACATTAACAAGATCGACATTAACAAGATAGACATTAGTGAGATCGACATTAGTAAGATCGACATTAGCGAGATCGACATTAACAAGGTCGACATTAGCGAAATCGACATTAGCGAGATCGACATTAGCGAGATCGACATTAGCGAGATCGACATTAGCGAGATCGACATTAACAAGATCGACATTAACAAGATAGACATTAGTGAGATCGACAATGGTAAGATCGACATTAGCGAGATCGACATTAACAAGGTCGACATTAACGAAGTCGACATTAGCGAGATCGACATTAGCGAGATCGACATTAACAAGATCGACATTAACAAGATAGACATTAGTGAGATCGACATTAGTGAGATCGACATTAGCGAGATAGACATTAACAAGGTCGACATTAACGAAGTCGACATTAGCGAGATCGACATTAACAAGATCGACATTAACGAAGTCGACATTAGCGAGATCGACATTAGCGAGATCGACATTAACAAGATCGACATTAGCAAGATCGACATTAGCGAGATCGACATTAACAAGATCGACATTAGCGAGATTGACATTAACAAGATAGACATTAACAAGATCGACATTAGCGAGATCGACATTAGCAAGATAGATATTAGCGAGATAGACATTAGCGAGTTCGACATTAGCAAGATCGACATTAGTGAGATCGACATTTGCGAGATCGACATTAACGAGATCGACATTAGCGAGATCGACGTTAGCGAGATCGACATTAACAAGATCAACATTAGTGAGATCGACATTTGCGAGATCGACATTAGCGAGATCGACATTAACAAGATCGACATTAGCGAGATCGACATTAGCGAGATCGACATTAGGGAGATCGACATTAACAAGATTGACATTAACGAGATCGACATTAGCGAGATCGACATTAACAAGGTCGACATTAGCGAGATCGACATTAGCGAGATCGACATTAACAAGATAGACATTCGCGAGATCGACATTAGCGAGATCGACCTTCGTGAAATCGACATTAGCGAGATCGACATTAACAAGATCGACATTCGCGAGATCGACATTAGCGAGTTCGACATTAGCGAGATCGACATTAACAAGGTCGACATTAACGAGATCGACATTAGCGAGATCGACATTAGCGAGATCGACATTAACGAGATCGACATTAGCGAGATCGACATTAGCGAGATCGACATTAGCGAGATCGACATAAACAAGATCGACATAAACAAGATCGACATTAGCGAGATTGACATGAGCGAGATCGACATAAACAAGATCGACATTAGCGAGATCGACATTAGCGAGATCGACATTAGCGAGATCGACATTAACGAGATCGACATTAGCGAGATCGACATTAGCGAGATCGACATTAGCGAGATCGACATTAGCGAGATCGACATTAACAAGATAGACATGAGCGAGATCGACATTAGCGAGATCGACATTTGCAAGATAGACATTAGCGAGATCGACATTAGCGAGATCGACATTAACGAGATCGACATTAGCGAGATCGACATTAGCGAGATCGACATTAACAAGATCGACATTAGCGAGATCGACATTAGCGAGATCGACATTAGCGAGATCGACATTAGCGAGATCGACATTAGCGAGATCAACATTAGCGAGATCGACATTAGCGAGATCGACATTAGCGAGATCGACATTAGCGAGATCGACATTAACAAGATAGACATGAGCGAGATCGACATTAGCGAGATCGACATTTGCAAGATAGACATTAACGAGATCGACATTAGCGAGATCGACATTAACGAGATCGACATTAGCGAGATCGACATTAGCGAGATCGACATTAACAAGGTCAACATTAACGAGATCGACATTATCAAGGTCGACATGAGCGAGATCGACATTAGCGAGATCGACATTAGCGAGATCGACATTAGCGAGATCGACATTAGCAAGATCGACATTAGCGAGATCGACATTAGCGAGATCGACATTAGCGAGATCGACATGAGCGAGATCGACATTAGCGAGATCGACATGAGCGAGATCGACATTAACAAGATAGACATTAGCGAGATCGACATTAGCGAGATCGACATTAACAAGATCGACATTAGCAAGATCGACATTAGCGAGATCGACATTAGCGAGATCGACATTAGCAAGATCGACATTAACGAGATAGACATTAGCGAGATCGACATTAGCGAGATCGACATTAGCAAGATAGACATTAGCGAGATCGACATTAGCGAGATCGACATTAACAAGATAGACATTAGCGAGATCGACATTAGCGAGATCGACATTAACAAGATCGACATTAGCGAGATCGACATTAGCGAGATCGACATTAGCGAGATCGACATTAACAAGATAGACATTAGCGAGATCGACATTAGCGAGATCGACATTAGCGAGATAGACATTAGCGAGATCGACATTAGCGAGATCGACATTAACGAGATCGACATTAGCGAGATCGACATTAGCGAGATCGACATTAGCGAGATCGACATTAGCGAGATCGACATTAACAAGGTCGACATTAACGAAGTCGACATGAGCGAGATCGACATTAACAAGATTGACATTAGCGAGATCGACATTAGCGAGATCGACATTAGCGAGATCGACATTAGCGAGATCGACATTAATAAGATAGACATTAGCGAGATCGACATTAGCGAGATCGACATTAGCGAAGTCGACATTAGCGAGATCGACATTAACGAGATCGACATTAGCGAGATCGACATTAGCGAGATCGACATTAGCGAGATCGACATTAGCGAGATCGACATTAACAAGATCGACATTAGTGAGATCGACATTAGCGAGATCGACATTAACAAGGTCGACATGAACGAAGTCGACATTAGCGAGATCGACATTAGCGAGATCGACATTAACAAGATCGACATTAACAAGATAGACATTAGTGAGATCGACATTAGTAAGATCGACATTAGCGAGATCGACATTAACAAGGTCGACATTAAAAAGGTAGACATTAACGAAGTCGACATTAGCGAGATCGACATTAGCGAGATCGACATTAACAAGATCGACATTAACGAAGTCGACATTAGCGAGATCGACATTAGCGAGATCGACATTAACAAGATCGACATTAGCAAGATCGACATTAGCGAGATCGACATTAACAAGATCGACATTAGCGAGATTGACATTAACAAGATAGACATTAACAAGATCGACATTAGCGAGATCGACATTAGCAAGATAGATATTAGCGAGATAGACATTAGCGAGTTCGACATTAGCAAGATCGACATTAGTGAGATCGACATTTGCGAGATCGACATTAACGAGATCGACATTAGCGAGATCGACGTTAGCGAGATCGACATTAACAAGATCAACATTAGTGAGATCGACATTTGCGAGATCGACATTAGCGAGATCGACATTAACAAGATCGACATTAGCGAGATCGACATTAGCGAGATCGACATTAGCGAGATCGACATTAGCGAGATCGACATTAGTGAGATCGACATTAACAAGATTGACATTAACGAGATCGACATTAGCGAGATCGACATTAACAAGGTCGACATTAACAAGGTCGACATTAGCGAGATCGACATTAGCGAGATCGACATTAACAAGGTCGACATTAACGAGATCGACATTAGCGAGATCGACATTAGTGAGATCGACATTAACGAGATCGACATTCGCGAGATCGACATTAACGAAATCGACATTAGCGAGATCGACATTAGCGAGATCGACATTAGCGAGATCGACATTAGCGAGATAGACATTAGCGAGATCGACATTAACGAGATCGACATTTGCGAGATTGACATGAGCGAGATCGACAATAGTGAGATCGACATTAGCGAGATCGACATTAACAAGATCGACATTAACAAGATCGACATTAACAAGATCGACATTAGCGAGATCGACATTAGCGAGATCGACATTAGCGAGATCGACATTAGTGAGATCGACATTAGCAAGATCAACATTAACAAGATCGACATTAGCGAGATCGACATTAGCGAGATCGACATTAGCGAGATCGATATTAGCGAGATCGATATTAGCGAGATCGACATTAGCGAGATCGACATTAGCGAGATCGACATTAGCGAGATCGACTTTAGTGAGATCGACAATAACAAGATCGACATTAACAAGATCGATATTAGCAAGATCGACATTAGCAAGATCGACATAAACAAGATCGACATTACGAGATCGACATTAGCGAGATCGACATTATCAAGATAGACATTAGCGAGATCGACAATAGTGAGATCGACATTAGCGAGATCGACATTTACAAGATCGACATTAGCGAGATCGACATTAACAAGATCGACATTAGTGAGATAGACATTAGCGAGATCGACATTAGCGAGATCGACATTAGCGAGATAGACATTAGTGAGATCGACATTAGCGAGATTGACATTAACAAGATCGACATTAGCGAGACCGACATTAGCGAGATCGACATTAGCGAGATTGACATTAACAAGATAGACATTAACAAGATCGACATTAGCGAGATCGACATTAGCGAGATCGACATTAACAAGATCGACATTAGCGAGATCGACCCTAGTGAGATCGACATTTGCGAGATCGACATTAACAAGATCAACATTAGTGAGATCGACATTTGCGAGATCGACATTAACGAGATCGACATTAGCGAGATCGACATTAGCGAGATCGACATTAGCGAGATCGACATTAACAAGATCGACATTAGCGACATCGACATTTGCGAGATCGACATTAGCGAGATCGACATTAACAAGATCGACATTAGCGAGATCGACATTAGCGAGATCGACATTAGCGAGATCGACATTAGTGAGATCGACATTAGCGAGATCGACATTAACAAGGTCGACATTAACGAGATCGACATTAGCGAGATCGACATTAGCGAGATCGACATTAGCGAGATCGACATTAGTGAGATCGACATTAACGAAATCGACATTAACGAGATCGACATTCGCGAGATCGACATTAACGAAATCGACATTAGCGAGATCGACATTAGCGAGATCGACATTAGCGAGATCGACATTAGCGAGATCAACATTAACGAGATCGACATTGGCGAGATCGACATTAGCGAGATCAACATTAACGAGATCGACATTAGCGAGATCGACATTAACAAGATCAAGATTAGTGAGATCGACATTTGCGAGATCGACATTAACAAAATCAACATTAGCGAGATCGACTTTAGTGAGATCGACAATAACAAGATCGACATTAACAAGATCGATATTAGCAAGATCGACATTAGCGAGATCGACATTAGCGAGATCGACATTAGCGAGATCGACATTAGCGAGATCGATATTAGCGAGATCGACATTAGCGAGATCGATATTAGCGAGATCGACTTTAGTGAGTTCGACAATAACAAGATCGACATTAACAAGATCGATATTAGCAAGATCGACATTAGCAAGATCGACATTAACAAGATCGACATTACGAGATCGACATTAGCGAGATCGACATTATCAAGATAGACATTAGCGAGATCGACCCTAGTGAGATCGACATTAACAAGATCAACATTAGTGAGATCGACATTTGCGAGATCGACATTAACGAGATCGACATTAGCGAGATCGACATTAGCGAGATCGACATTAACAAGATCAACATTAGTGAGATCGACATTTGCGAGATCGACATTAGCGAGATCGACATTAGCGAGAGCGACATTAGCGAGATCGACATTAGCGAGATCGACATTAGCGAGATCGACATTAGTGAGATCGACATTAGCGAGATCGACATTAACAAGGTCGACATTAGCGAGATCGACATTAGCGAGATCGACATTAGCGAGATCGACATTAGCGAGATCGACATTAACAAGGTCAACATTAACGAGATCGACATTATCAAGGTCGACATTAACGAGATCGACATTAGCGAGATCGACATTAGCGAGATCGACATTAACAAGATCGACATTAGCGAGATCGACATTAGTGAGATCGACATTAACAAGATCGACATTAGTGAGATTGACATTAACAAGATTGACATTAGCAAGATAGACATTAGCGAGATCGACATTAGCGAGATTGACATTAGCGAGATCGACATTAGCGAGATCGACATTAGCGAGATCGACATTAACGAAATCGACATTAGTGAGATCGACATTAGCGAGATCGACATTAGCGAGATCGACATTAGCGAGATCAACATTAACGAGATCGACATTAGCGAGATCAACATTAACGAGATAGACATTAGCGAGATCGACATTAACAAGATCAACATTAGTGAGATCAACATTTGCGAGATCGACATTAACGAAATCGACATTAGCGAGATTGACATTAGCGAGATCGACTTTAGTGAGATCGACAACAACAAGATCGACATTAACAAGATCGATATTAGCAAGATCGACATTAGCAAGATCGACATTAACAAGATCGACATTAGCGAGATCGACATTAGCGAGATCGACATTAGCGAGATCGATATTAGCGAGATCGACATTAGCGAGATCGACATTAGCGAGATCGACGTTAGTGAGTTCGACAATAACAAGATCGACATTAACAAGATCGATATTAGCAAGATCGACATTAGCAAGATCGACATTAACAAGATCGACATTACGAGATTGACATTAGCGAGATCGACATTATCAAGATAGACATTAGCGAGATCGACAATAGTGAGATCGACATTAGCGAGATCGACATTAACAAGATCGACATTAGTGAGATAGACATTAGCGAGATCGACATTAGCGAGATCGACATTAGCGAGATAGACATTAGTGAGATCGACATTAGCGAGATCAACATTAACAAGATCGACATTAGCGAGATCGACATTAGCGAGATTGACATTAACAAGATAGATATTAACAAGATCGACATTAGCGAGATCGACATTAGCGAGATCGACATTAGCGAGATCGACCCTAGTGAGATCGACATTAGCGAGATCGACATTAACAAGATCAACATTAGTGAGATCGACATTTGCGAGATCGACATTAAAAGGATCGACATTAGCGAGATCGACATTAGCGAGATCGACATTAACAAGATCGACATTAGTGAGATCGACATTTGCGAGATCGACATTAGCGAGATCGATATTAACGAGATCGACATTAGCGAGATCGACATTAGCGAGATCGACATTAGCGAGATCGACAATAGCGAGATCGACATTAGCGAGATCGACATTAGTGAGATCGACATTAGCGAGATCGACATTCACAAGGCCGACATTAGCGAGATCGACATTAGCGAGATCGACATTAACAAGGTCAACATTAACGAGATCGACATTATCAAGGTCGACATTAACGAGATCGACATTAGCGAGATCGACATTATCGAGATCGACATTAACAAGATCGACATTAGCGAGATCGACATTAGCGAGATCGACATTAACAAGATCGACATTAGTGAGATTGACATTAACAAGATTGACATTAGCAAGATAGACATTAGCGAGATCGACATTAGCAAGATCGACATTAACAAGATCGACATTAGCGAGATCGACCTTAGCGAGATCGACATTAGCGAGATCGATATTAGCGAGATCGACATTAGCGAGATCGACATTAGCGAGATCGACATTAGCGAGATCGACTTCAGTGAGATCGACAATAACAAGATCGACATTAACAAGATCGATATTAGCAAGATTGACATTAGCAAGATCGACATTAACAAGATCGACATTACGAGATCGACATTAGCGAGATCGACATTATCAAGATAGACATTAGCGAGATCGACAATAGTGAGATCGACATTAGCGAGATCGACATTAGTGAGATCGACATTAGTGAGATAGACATTAGCGAGATCGACATTAGCGAGATCGACATTAGCGAGATAGACATTAGTGAGATCGACATTAGCGAGATTGACATTAACAAGATCGACATTAGCGAGATCGACATTAGCGAGATCGATATTAGCGAGATTGACATTAACAAGATAGACATTAACAAGATCGACATTAGCGAGATCGACATTAGCGAGATCGACATTAGCGAGATCGACATTAACAAGATCGACATTAGCGAGATCGACCCTAGTGAGATCGACATTAGCGAGATCGACATTAACAAGATCAACATTAGTGAGATCGACATTAGCGAGATCGACATTAGCGAGATCGACATTAGCGAGATCGACATTAGCGAGATCGACATTAACAAGATCAACATTAGTGAGATCGACATTAGCGAGATCGACATTAACGAGATCGACATTAGCGAGATCGACATTAGCGAGATCGACATTAGCGAGATCGACATTAGCGAGATCGACATTAACGAGATCGACATTAGCGAGATCGACATTAGCGAGATCGACATTAACAAGATCGACATTAACGAGATCGACATTATCAAGGTCGACATTAACGAGATCGACATTAGCGAGATCGACTTTAGTGAGATCGACAATAACAAGATCGACATTAACAAGATCGATATTAGCAAGATCGACATTAGCAAGATCGACATTAGCGAGATCGACATTAGCGAGATCGACATTAGCGAGATCGACATTAGCGAGATCGACATTAGCGAGATAGACATTAGTGAGATCGACATTAGCGAGATTGACATTAACAAGATCGACATTAGCGAGATCGACATTAGCGAGATCGACATTAGCGAGATTGACATTAACAAGATAGACATTAACAAGATCGACATTAGCGAGATCGACATTAGCGAGATCGACATTAACAAGATCGACATTAGCGAGATCGACCCTAGTGAGATCGACATTAGCGAGATCGACATTAACAAGATCAACATTAACAAGATCAACATTAGTAAGATCGACATTAACAAGATCAACATTTGTGAGATCGACATTTGCGAGATCGACATTAGCGAGATCGACATTAACAAGATCAACATTAGTGAGATCGACATTTGCGAGATCGACATTAACGAGATCGACATTAGCGAGATCGACATTAGCGAGATCGACATTAGCGAGATCGACATTAACAAGATCAACATTAGTGAGATCGACATTTGCGAGATCGACATTAGCGAGATCGACATTAACGAGATCGACATTAGCGAGATCGACATTAGCGAGATCGACATTAGCGAGATCGACATTAGTGAGATCGACATTAGCGAGATCGACATTAGCGAGATCGACATTAACAAGGTCGACATTAGCGAGATCGACATTAGCGAGATCGACATTAACAAGGTCGACATTAACGAGATCGACATTAGCGAGATCGACATTAGCGAGATCGACATTAGCGAGATCGACATTAGTGAGATCGACATTAACGAAATCGACATTAACGAGATCGACATTCGCGAGATCGACATTAACGAAATCGACATTAGCGAGATCGACATTAGCGAGATCGACATTAGCGAGATCGACATTAGCGAGATCAACATTAACGAGATCGACATTGGCGAGATCGACATTAGCGAAATCAACATTAACGAGATCGACATTAGCGAGATCGACATTAATAAGATCAACATTAGTGAGATCGACATTTGCGAGATCGACATTAACGAAATCAACATTAGCGAGATCGACTTTAGTGAGATCGACAATAACAAGATCGACATTAACAAGATCGATATTAGCAAGATCGACATTAACAAGATCAACATTAGTGAGATCGACATTTGCGAGATCGACATTAACGAAATCGACATTAGCGAGATCGACATTAGCGAGATCGACTTTAGTGAGATCGACAACAACAAGATCGACATTAACAAGATCGATATTAGCAAGATCGACATTAGCAAGATCGACATTAACAAGATCGACATTAGCGAGATCGACATTAGCGAGATCGATATTAGCGAGATCGACATTAGCGAGATCGACATTAGCGAGATCGACGTTAGTGAGTTCGACAATAACAAGATCGACATTAACAAGATCGATATTAGCAAGATCGACATTAGCAAGATCGACATTAACAAGATCGACATTACGAGATCGACATTAGCGAGATCGACATTATCAAGATAGACATTAGCGAGATCGACAATAGTGAGATCGACATTAGCGAGATCGACATTAACAAGATCGACATTAGTGAGATAGACATTAGCGAGATCGACATTAGCGAGATCGACATTAACAAGGTCGACATTAACGAGATCGACATTAGCGAGATCGACATTAGTGAGATCGACATTAACGAGATCGACATTCGCGAGATCGACATTAACGAAATCGACATTAGCGAGATCGACATTAGCGAGATCGACATTAGCGAGATCGACATTAGCGAGATAGACATTAGCGAGATCGACATTAACGAGATCGACATTTGCGAGATTGACATGAGCGAGATCGACAATAGTGAGATCGACATTAGCGAGATCGACATTAACAAGATCGACATTAACAAGATCGACATTAACAAGATCGACATTAGCGAGATCGACATTAGCGAGATCGACATTAGCGAGATCGACATTAGTGAGATCGACATTAGCAAGATCAACATTAACAAGATCGACATTAGCGAGATCGACATTAGCGAGATCGACATTAGCGAGATCGATATTAGCGAGATCGATATTAGCGAGATCGACATTAGCGAGATCGACATTAGCGAGATCGACATTAGCGAGATCGACTTTAGTGAGATCGACAATAACAAGATCGACATTAACAAGATCGATATTAGCAAGATCGACATTAGCAAGATCGACATAAACAAGATCGACATTACGAGATCGACATTAGCGAGATCGACATTATCAAGATAGACATTAGCGAGATCGACAATAGTGAGATCGACATTAGCGAGATCGACATTTACAAGATCGACATTAGCGAGATCGACATTAACAAGATCGACATTAGTGAGATAGACATTAGCGAGATCGACATTAGCGAGATCGACATTAGCGAGATAGACATTAGTGAGATCGACATTAGCGAGATTGACATTAACAAGATCGACATTAGCGAGACCGACATTAGCGAGATCGACATTAGCGAGATTGACATTAACAAGATAGACATTAACAAGATCGACATTAGCGAGATCGACATTAGCGAGATCGACATTAACAAGATCGACATTAGCGAGATCGACCCTAGTGAGATCGACATTTGCGAGATCGACATTAACAAGATCAACATTAGTGAGATCGACATTTGCGAGATCGACATTAACGAGATCGACATTAGCGAGATCGACATTAGCGAGATCGACATTAGCGAGATCGACATTAACAAGATCGACATTAGCGACATCGACATTTGCGAGATCGACATTAGCGAGATCGACATTAACAAGATCGACATTAGCGAGATCGACATTAGCGAGATCGACATTAGCGAGATCGACATTAGTGAGATCGACATTAGCGAGATCGACATTAACAAGGTCGACATTAACGAGATCGACATTAGCGAGATCGACATTAGCGAGATCGACATTAGCGAGATCGACATTAGTGAGATCGACATTAACGAAATCGACATTAACGAGATCGACATTCGCGAGATCGACATTAACGAAATCGACATTAGCGAGATCGACATTAGCGAGATCGACATTAGCGAGATCGACATTAGCGAGATCAACATTAACGAGATCGACATTGGCGAGATCGACATTAGCGAGATCAACATTAACGAGATCGACATTAGCGAGATCGACATTAACAAGATCAACATTAGTGAGATCGACATTTGCGAGATCGACATTAACAAAATCAACATTAGCGAGATCGACTTTAGTGAGATCGACAATAACAAGATCGACATTAACAAGATCGATATTAGCAAGATCGACATTAGCGAGATCGACATTAGCGAGATCGACATTAGCGAGATCGACATTAGCGAGATCGATATTAGCGAGATCGACATTAGCGAGATCGATATTAGCGAGATCGACTTTAGTGAGTTCGACAATAACAAGATCGACATTAACAAGATCGATATTAGCAAGATCGACATTAGCAAGATCGACATTAACAAGATCGACATTACGAGATCGACATTAGCGAGATCGACATTATCAAGATAGACATTAGCGAGATCGACCCTAGTGAGATCGACATTAACAAGATCAACATTAGTGAGATCGACATTTGCGAGATCGACATTAACGAGATCGACATTAGCGAGATCGACATTAGCGAGATCGACATTAACAAGATCAACATTAGTGAGATCGACATTTGCGAGATCGACATTAGCGAGATCGACATTAGCGAGAGCGACATTAGCGAGATCGACATTAGCGAGATCGACATTAGCGAGATCGACATTAGTGAGATCGACATTAGCGAGATCGACATTAACAAGGTCGACATTAGCGAGATCGACATTAGCGAGATCGACATTAGCGAGATCGACATTAGCGAGATCGACATTAACAAGGTCAACATTAACGAGATCGACATTATCAAGGTCGACATTAACGAGATCGACATTAGCGAGATCGACATTAGCGAGATCGACATTAACAAGATCGACATTAGCGAGATCGACATTAGTGAGATCGACATTAACAAGATCGACATTAGTGAGATTGACATTAACAAGATTGACATTAGCAAGATAGACATTAGCGAGATCGACATTAGCGAGATCGACATTAACGAAATCGACATTAGTGAGATCGACATTAGCGAGATCGACATTAGCGAGATCGACATTAGCGAGATCAACATTAACGAGATCGACATTAGCGAGATCAACATTAACGAGATAGACATTAGCGAGATCGACATTAACAAGATCAACATTAGTGAGATCAACATTTGCGAGATCGACATTAACGAAATCGACATTAGCGAGATTGACATTAGCGAGATCGACTTTAGTGAGATCGACAACAACAAGATCGACATTAACAAGATCGATATTAGCAAGATCGACATTAGCAAGATCGACATTAACAAGATCGACATTAGCGAGATCGACATTAGCGAGATCGACATTAGCGAGATCGATATTAGCGAGATCGACATTAGCGAGATCGACATTAGCGAGATCGACGTTAGTGAGTTCGACAATAACAAGATCGACATTAACAAGATCGATATTAGCAAGATCGACATTAGCAAGATCGACATTAACAAGATCGACATTACGAGATTGACATTAGCGAGATCGACATTATCAAGATAGACATTAGCGAGATCGACAATAGTGAGATCGACATTAGCGAGATCGACATTAACAAGATCGACATTAGTGAGATAGACATTAGCGAGATCGACATTAGCGAGATCGACATTAGCGAGATAGACATTAGTGAGATCGACATTAGCGAGATTGACATTAACAAGATCGACATTAGCGAGATCGACATTAGCGAGATTGACATTAACAAGATAGATATTAACAAGATCGACATTAGCGAGATCGACATTAGCGAGATCGACATTAGCGAGATCGACCCTAGTGAGATCGACATTAGCGAGATCGACATTAACAAGATCAACATTAGTGAGATCGACATTTGCGAGATCGACATTAAAAGGATCGACATTAGCGAGATCGACATTAGCGAGATCGACATTAACAAGATCGACATTAGTGAGATCGACATTTGCGAGATCGACATTAGCGAGATCGATATTAACGAGATCGACATTAGCGAGATCGACATTAGCGAGATCGACATTAGCGAGATCGACAATAGCGAGATCGACATTAGCGAGATCGACATTAGTGAGATCGACATTAGCGAGATCGACATTCACAAGGCCGACATTAGCGAGATCGACATTAGCGAGATCGACATTAACAAGGTCAACATTAACGAGATCGACATTATCAAGGTCGACATTAACGAGATCGACATTAGCGAGATCGACATTATCGAGATCGACATTAACAAGATCGACATTAGCGAGATTGACATTAGCGAGATCGACATTAACAAGATCGACATTAGTGAGATTGACATTAACAAGATTGACATTAGCAAGATAGACATTAGCGAGATCGACATTAGCAAGATCGACATTAACAAGATCGACATTAGCGAGATCGACCTTAGCGAGATCGACATTAGCGAGATCGATATTAGCGAGATCGACATTAGCGAGATCGACATTAGCGAGATCGACATTAGCGAGATCGACTTCAGTGAGATCGACAATAACAAGATCGACATTAACAAGATCGATATTAGCAAGATTGACATTAGCAAGATCGACATTAACAAGATCGACATTACGAGATCGACATTAGCGAGATCGACATTATCAAGATAGACATTAGCGAGATCGACAATAGTGAGATCGACATTAGCGAGATCGACATTAGTGAGATCGACATTAGTGAGATAGACATTAGCGAGATCGACATTAGCGAGATCGACATTAGCGAGATAGACATTAGTGAGATCGACATTAGCGAGATTGACATTAACAAGATCGACATTAGCGAGATCGACATTAGCGAGATCGATATTAGCGAGATTGACATTAACAAGATAGACATTAACAAGATCGACATTAGCGAGATCGACATTAGCGAGATCGACATTAGCGAGATCGACATTAACAAGATCGACATTAGCGAGATCGACCCTAGTGAGATCGACATTAGCGAGATCGACATTAACAAGATCAACATTAGTGAGATCGACATTAGCGAGATCGACATTAGCGAGATCGACATTAGCGAGATCGACATTAGCGAGATCGACATTAACAAGATCAACATTAGTGAGATCGACATTAGCGAGATCGACATTAACGAGATCGACATTAGCGAGATCGACATTAGCGAGATCGACATTAGCGAGATCGACATTAGCGAGATCGACATTAACGAGATCGACATTAGCGAGATCGACATTAGCGAGATCGACATTAACAAGATCGACATTAACGAGATCGACATTATCAAGGTCGACATTAACGAGATCGACATTAGCGAGATCGACTTTAGTGAGATCGACAATAACAAGATCGACATTAACAAGATCGATATTAGCAAGATCGACATTAGCAAGATCGACATTAACAAGATCGACATTAGCGAGATCGACATTAGCGAGATCGACATTAGCGAGATCGACATTAGCGAGATCGACATTAGCGAGATAGACATTAGTGAGATCGACATTAGCGAGATTGACATTAACAAGATCGACATTAGCGAGATCGACATTAGCGAGATCGACATTAGCGAGATTGACATTAACAAGATAGACATTAACAAGATCGACATTAGCGAGATCGACATTAGCGAGATCGACATTAACAAGATCGACATTAGCGAGATCGACCCTAGTGAGATCGACATTAGCGAGATCGACATTAACAAGATCAACATTAACAAGATCAACATTAGTAAGATCGACATTAACAAGATCAACATTTGTGAGATCGACATTTGCGAGATCGACATTAGCGAGATCGACATTAACAAGATCAACATTAGTGAGATCGACATTTGCGAGATCGACATTAACGAGATCGACATTAGCGAGATCGACATTAGCGAGATCGACATTAGCGAGATCGACATTAACAAGATCAACATTAGTGAGATCGACATTTGCGAGATCGACATTAGCGAGATCGACATTAACGAGATCGACATTAGCGAGATCGACATTAGCGAGATCGACATTAGCGAGATCGACATTAGTGAGATCGACATTAGCGAGATCGACATTAGCGAGATCGACATTAACAAGGTCGACATTAGCGAGATCGACATTAGCGAGATCGACATTAACAAGGTCGACATTAACGAGATCGACATTAGCGAGATCGACATTAGCGAGATCGACATTAGCGAGATCGACATTAGTGAGATCGACATTAACGAAATCGACATTAACGAGATCGACATTCGCGAGATCGACATTAACGAAATCGACATTAGCGAGATCGACATTAGCGAGATCGACATTAGCGAGATCGACATTAGCGAGATCAACATTAACGAGATCGACATTGGCGAGATCGACATTAGCGAAATCAACATTAACGAGATCGACATTAGCGAGATCGACATTAATAAGATCAACATTAGTGAGATCGACATTTGCGAGATCGACATTAACGAAATCAACATTAGCGAGATCGACTTTAGTGAGATCGACAATAACAAGATCGACATTAACAAGATCGATATTAGCAAGATCGACATTAACAAGATCAACATTAGTGAGATCGACATTTGCGAGATCGACATTAACGAAATCGACATTAGCGAGATCGACATTAGCGAGATCGACTTTAGTGAGATCGACAACAACAAGATCGACATTAACAAGATCGATATTAGCAAGATCGACATTAGCAAGATCGACATTAACAAGATCGACATTAGCGAGATCGACATTAGCGAGATCGATATTAGCGAGATCGACATTAGCGAGATCGACATTAGCGAGATCGACGTTAGTGAGTTCGACAATAACAAGATCGACATTAACAAGATCGATATTAGCAAGATCGACATTAGCAAGATCGACATTAACAAGATCGACATTACGAGATCGACATTAGCGAGATCGACATTATCAAGATAGACATTAGCGAGATCGACAATAGTGAGATCGACATTAGCGAGATCGACATTAACAAGATCGACATTAGTGAGATAGACATTAGCGAGATCGACATTAGCGAGATCGACATTAGCGAGATAGACATTAGTGAGATCGACATTAGCGAGATTGACATTAACAAGATCGACATTAGCGAGATCGACATTAGCGAGATTGACATTAACAAGATAGATATTAACAAGATCGACATTAGCGAGATCGACATTAGCGAGATCGACATTAACAAGATCGACATTAGCGAGATCGACCCTAGTGAGATCGACATTAGCGAGATCGACATTAACAAGATCAACATTAGTGAGATCGACATTTGCGAGATCGACATTAAAAGGATCGACATTAGCGAGATCGACATTAGCGAGATCGACATTAACAAGATCAACATTAGTGAGATCGACATTTGCGAGATCGTCATTAGCGAGATCGATATTAACAAGATCGACATTAGCGAGATCGACATTAGCGAGATCGACATTAGTGAGATCGACATTAGCGAGATCGACATTCACAAGGTCGACATTAGCGAGATCGACATTAGCGAGATCGACATTTACGAGATCGACATTATCAAGGTCGACATTAACGAGATCGACATTAGCGAGATCGACATTATCGAGATCGACATTAGCGAGATCGACATTAGCGAGATCGACATTAACAAGATCGACCTTAGCGAGATCGACCTTAGCGAGATCGACATTAGCGAGATCGATATTAGCGAGATCGACATTAGCGAGATCGATATTAGCGAGTTCGACATTAGCGAGATCGACATTAGCGTGATCGACATTAGCGAGATCGACTTCAGTGAGATCGACAATAACAAGATCGACATTAACAAGATCGATATTAGCAAGATTGACATTAGCAAGATCGACATTAACAAGATCGACATTACGAGATCGACATTAGCGAGATCGACATTATCAAGATAGACATTAGCGAGATCGACAATAGTGAGATCGACATTAGCGAGATCGACATTAACAAGATCGACATTAGTGAGATAGACATTAGCGAGATCGACATTAGCGAGATTGACATTAGCGAGATAGACATTAGTGAGATCGACATTAGCGAGATTGACATTAACAAGATCGACATTAGCGAGATCGACATTAGCGAGATCGACATTAGCGAGATTGACATTAACAAGATAGACATTAACAAGATCGACATTAGCGAGATCGACATTAGCGAGATCGACATTAACAAGATCGACATTAGCGAGATCGACCCTAGTGAGATCGACATTAGCGAGATCGACATTAACAAGATCAACATTAGTGAGATCGACATTAGCGAGATCGACATTAGCGAGATCGACATTAGCGAGATCGACATTAGCGAGATCGACATTAACAAGATCAACATTAGTGAGATCGACATTAGCGAGATCGACATTAACAAGATCGACATTAGCGAGATCGACATTAGCGAGATCGACATTAGCGAGATCGACATTAGCGAGATCGACATTAACGAGATCGACATTAGCGAGATCGACATTAGCGAGATCGACATTAACAAGATCGACATTAACGAGATCGACATTATCAAGGTCGACATTAACGAGATCGACATTAGCGAGATCGACTTTAGTGAGATCGACAATAACAAGATCGACATTAACAAGATCGATATTAGCAAGATCGACATTAGCAAGATCGACATTAACAAGATCGACATTAGCGAGATCGACATTAGCGAGATCGACATTAGCGAGATCGACATTAGCGAGATCGATATTAGCGAGATCGACATTAGCGAGATCGACATTAGCGAGATCGACATTAGCGAGATCGACATTAGCGAGATAGACATTAGTGAGATCGACATTAGCGAGATCGACATTAACAAGATCGACATTAGCGAGATCGACCCTACTGAGATCGACATTAGCGAGATCGACATTAACAAGATCAACATTAACAAGATCAACATTAGTAAGATCGACATTAACAAGATCAACATTTGTGAGATCGACATTTGCGAGATCGACATTAGCGAGATCGACATTAACAAGATCGACATTAGCGAGATTGACATTAGCGACATCGACATTAGCGAGATCGACATTAGTGAGATCCACATTAGCGAGATCGACATTAACAAGGTCGACATTAGCGAGATCGACATTAGCGAGATCGACATTAACAAGGTCAACATTAACGAGATCGACATTATCAAGGTCGACATTAACGAGATCGACATTAGCGACATCAACATTAGTGAGATCGACATTAACGAGATCGACATTCGCGAGATCGACATTAACGAAATCGACATTAGCGTGATCGACATTAGCGAGATCGACATTAGCGAGATCGACATTAGCGAGATCAACATTAACGAGATCGACATTAGCGAGATCGACATTAGCGAGATCAACATTAACGAGATCGACATTAGCGAGATCGACATTAACAAGATCAACATTAGTGAGATCGACATTAACGAAATCGACATTAGCGAGATCGACATTAGCGAGATCGACAATAACAAGATCAACATTAGCGAGATCGACATTAGCGAGATCGACATTAACGAGATCGACATTAGCGAGATCGACATTAGCGAGATCGACATTAACAAGATCGACATTAACGAGATCGACATTATCAAGGTCGACATTAACGAGATCGACATTAGCGAGATCGACTTTAGTGAGATCGACAATAACAAGATCGACATTAACAAGATCGATATTAGCAAGATCGACATTAGCAAGATCGACATTAACAAGATCGACATTAGCGAGATCGACATTAGCGAGATCGACATTAGCGAGATCGATATTAGTGAGATCGACATTAGCGAGATCGACATTAGCGAGATCGACATTAGCGAGATCGACATTAGCGAGATAGACATTAGTGAGATCGACATTAGCGAGATTGACATTAACAAGATCGACATTAGCGAGATCGACATAAGCGAGATCGACATTAGCGAGATTGACATTAACAAGATAGACATTAACAAGATCGACATTAGCGAGATCGACATTAGCGAGATCGACATTAACAAGAAAGACATTAGCGAGATCGACCCTAGTGAGATCGACATTAGCGAGATCGACATTAACAAGATCAACATTAACAAGATCAACATTAGTAAGATCGACATTAACAAGATCAACATTTGTGAGATCGACATTTGCGAGATCGACATTAGCGAGATCGACATTAACAAGATCGACATTAGCGAGATTGACATTAGCGACATCGACATTAGCGAGATCGACATTAGTGAGATCCACATTAGCGAGATCGACATTAACAAGGTCGACATTAGCGAGATCGACATTAGCGAGATCGACATTAACAAGGTCAACATTAACGAGATCGACATTATCAAGGTCGACATTAACGAGATCGACATTAGCGACATCGACATTAGTGAGATCGACATTAACGAGATCGACATTCGCGAGATCGACATTAACGAAATCGACATTAGCGTGATCGACATTAGCGAGATCGACATTAGCGAGATCGACATTAGCGAGATCAACATTAACGAGATCGACATTAGCGAGATCGACATTAGCGAGATCAACATTAACGAGATCGACATTAGCGAGATCGACATTAACAAGATCAACATTAGTGAGATCGACATTAACGAAATCGACATTAGCGAGATCGACATTAGCGAGTTCGACATTAACAAGATCAACATTAGCGAGATCGACATTAACGAGATCGACATTAGCGAAATCGACATTAGCGAGGTCGACAATAACGAGATCGACATTAACAAGATCGACATTAACAAGATCGACATTCGCGAGATCGACAATAGCGAGATCGACATTAACGAGATCGACATTAACAATATCGACATTAGCGAGATCGACATTCGTGAGATCGACATTAGCGAGATCGACATTAACAATATCGACATTAGCGAGATCGACATTAGCGAGATCGACATTAGCGAGATCGACATTAGCGAGATCGACATTAGCGAGATCGACATTAGCGAGATCGACATTAACAAGATCGACATTAGCGAGATCGACCCTAGTGAGATCGACATTAGCGAGATCGACATTAACAAGATCAACATTAGTGAGATCGACATTAGCGAGATCGACATTAGCGAGATCGACATTAGCGAGATCGACATTAGCGAGATCGACATTAACAAGATCAACATTAGTGAGATCGACATTAGCGAGATCGACATTAACAAGATCGACATTAGCGAGATCGACATTAGCGAGCTCGACATTAGCGAGATCGACATTAGCGAGATCGACATTAGAGAGATCGACATTAACGAGATCGACATTAGCGAGATCGACATTAGCGAGATCGACATTAACAAGATCGACATTAACGAGATCGACATTATCAAGGTCGACATTAACGAGATCGACATTAGCGAGATCGACTTTAGTGAGATCGACAATAACAAGATCGACATTAACAAGATCGATATTAGCAAGATCGACATTAGCAAGATCGACATTAACAAGATCGACATTAGCGAGATCGACATTAGCGAGATCGACATTAGCGAGATCGACATTAGCGAGATCGATATTAGCGAGATCGACATTAGCGAGATCGACATTAGCGAGATCGACATTAGCGAGATCGACATTAGCGAGATAGACATTAGTGAGATCGACATTAGCTAGATTGACATTAACAAGATCGACATTAGCGAGATCGACATAAGCGAGATCGACATTAGCGAGATTGACATTAACAGGATAGACATTAACAAGATCGACATTAGCGAGATCGACATTAGCGAGATCGACATTAACAAGATCGACATTAGCGAGATCGACCCTACTGAGATCGACATTAGCGAGATCGACATTAACAAGATCAACATTAACAAGATCAACATTAGTAAGATCGACATTAACAAGATCAACATTTGTGAGATCGACATTTGCGAGATCGACATTAGCGAGATCGACATTAACAAGATCGACATTAGCGAGATTGACATTAGCGACATCGACATTAGCGAGATCGACATTAGTGAGATCCACATTAGCGAGATCGACATTAACAAGGTCGACATTAGCGAGATCGACATTAGCGAGATCGACATTAACAAGGTCAACATTAACGAGATCGACATTATCAAGGTCGACATTAACGAGATCGACATTAGCGACATCGACATTAGTGAGATCGACATTAACGAGATCGACATTCGCGAGATCGACATTAACGAAATCGACATTAGCGTGATCGACATTAGCGAGATCGACATTAGCGAGATCGACATTAGCGAGATCAACATTAACGAGATCGACATTAGCGAGATCGACATTAGCGAGATCAACATTAACGAGATCGACATTAGCGAGATCGACATTAACAAGATCAACATTAGTGAGATCGACATTAACGAAATCGACATTAGCGAGATCGACATTAGCGAGATCGACAATAACAAGATCAACATTAGCGAGATCGACATTAGCGAGATCGACATTAACGAGATCGACATTAGCGAGATCGACATTAGCGAGATCGACATTAACAAGATCGACATTAACGAGATCGACATTATCAAGGTCGACATTAACGAGATCGACATTAGCGAGATCGACTTTAGTGAGATCGACAATAACAAGATCGACATTAACAAGATCGATATTAGCAAGATCGACATTAGCAAGATCGACATTAACAAGATCGACATTAGCGAGATCGACATTAGCGAGATCGACATTAGCGAGATCGATATTAGTGAGATCGACATTAGCGAGATCGACATTAGCGAGATCGACATTAGCGAGATCGACATTAGCGAGATAGACATTAGTGAGATCGACATTAGCGAGATTGACATTAACAAGATCGACATTAGCGAGATCGACATAAGCGAGATCGACATTAGCGAGATTGACATTAACAAGATAGACATTAACAAGATCGACATTAGCGAGATCGACATTAGCGAGATCGACATTAACAAGAAAGACATTAGCGAGATCGACCCTAGTGAGATCGACATTAGCGAGATCGACATTAACAAGATCAACATTAACAAGATCAACATTAGTAAGATCGACATTAACAAGATCGACATTAGCGAGATTGACATTAGCGACATCGACATTAGCGAGATCGACATTAGTGAGATCCACATTAGCGAGATCGACATTAACAAGGTCGACATTAGCGAGATCGACATTAGCGAGATCGACATTAACAAGGTCAACATTAACGAGATCGACATTATCAAGGTCGACATTAACGAGATCGACATTAGCGACATCGACATTAGTGAGATCGACATTAACGAGATCGACATTCGCGAGATCGACATTAACGAAATCGACATTAGCGTGATCGACATTAGCGAGATCGACATTAGCGAGATCGACATTAGCGAGATCAACATTAACGAGATCGACATTATCGAGATCGACATTAGCGAGATCAACATTAACGAGATCGACATTAGCGAGATCGACATTAACAAGATCAACATTAGTGAGATCGACATTAACGAAATCGACATTAGCGAGATCGACATTAGCGAGATCGACATTAACAAGATCAACATTAGCGAGATCGACATTAACGAGATCGACATTAGCGAAATCGACATTAGCGAGGTCGACAATAACGAGATCGACATTAACAAGATCGACATTAACAAGATCGACATTCGCGAGATCGACAATAGCGAGATCGACATTAACGAGATCGACATTAACAATATCGACATTAGCGAGATCGACATTCGTGAGATCTACATTAGCGAGATCGACATTAACAATATCGACATTAGCGAGATCGACATTAGCGAGATCGACATTAGCGAGATCGACATTAGCGAGATCGACATTAGCGAGATCGACATTAGCGAGATCGACGTTAGTGAGTTCGACAATAACAAGATCGACATTAACAAGATCGATATTAGCAAGATCGACATTAGCAAGATCGACATTAACAAGATCGACATTACGAGATCGACATTAGCGAGATCGACATTATCAAGATAGACATTAGCGAGATCGACAATAGTGAGATCGACATTAGCGAGATCGACATTAACAAGATCGACATTAGTGAGATAGACATTAGCGAGATCGACATTAGCGAGATCGACATTAGCGAGATAGACATTAGTGAGATCGACATTAGCGAGATTGACATTAACAAGATCGACATTAGCGAGATCGACATTAGCGAGATTGACATTAACAAGATAGATATTAACAAGATCGACATTAGCGAGATCGACATTAGCGAGATCGACATTAACAAGATCGACATTAGCGAGATCGACCCTAGTGAGATCGACATTAGCGAGATCGACATTAACAAGATCAACATTAGTGAGATCGACATTTGCGAGATCGACATTAAAAGGATCGACATTAGCGAGATCGACATTAGCGAGATCGACATTAACAAGATCAACATTAGTGAGATCGACATTTGCGAGATCGACATTAGCGAGATCGATATTAACAAGATCGACATTAGCGAGATCGACATTAGCGAGATCGACATTAGCGAGATCGACATTAGTGAGATCGACATTAGCGAGATCGACATTCACAAGGTCGACATTAGCGAGATCGACATCAGCGAGATCGACATTAACAAGGTCAACATTAACGAGATCGACATTATCAAGGTCGACATTAACGAGATCGACATTAGCGAGATCGACATTATCGAGATCGACATTAACAAGATCGACATTAGCGAGATCGACATTAGCGAGATCGACATTAGTGAGATTGACATTAACAAGATTGACATTAGCAAGATAGACATTAGCGAGATCGACATTAGCAAGATCGACATTAACAAGATCGCCATTAGCGAGATCGACCTTAGCGAGATCGACATTAGCGAGATCGATATTAGCGAGATCGACATTAGCGAGATCGACATTAGCGAGATCGACATTAGCGAGATCGACTTCAGTGAGATCGACAATAACAAGATCGACATTAACAAGATCGATATTAGCAAGATTGACATTAGCAAGATCGACATTAACAAGATCGACATTACGAGATCGACATTAGCGAGATCGACATTATCAAGATAGACATTAGCGAGATCGACATTAGCGAGATCGACATTAACAAGATCGACATTAGTGAGATACACATTAGCGAGATCGACATTAGCGAGATTGACATTAGCGAGATAGACATTAGTGAGATCGACATTAGCGAGATTGACATTAACAAGATCGACATTAGCAAGATCGACATTAGCGAGATCGACATTAGCGAGTTTGACATTAGCGAGATCGACATTAACAAGATCAACATTAGCGAGATCGACATTAACGAGATCGACATTAGCGAAATCGACATTAGCGAGGTCGACAATAGCGAGGTCGACAATAGCGAGATCGACATTAACAAGATCGACATTAACAAGATCGACATTCGCGAGATCGACAATAGCGAGATCGACATTAACGAGATCGACATTAACAATATCGACATTAGCGAGATCGACATTCTTGAGATCGACATTAGCGAGATCAACATTAACGAGATCGACATTAGCGAGATCGACATTAACAAGATCAACATTAGTGAGATCGACATTAACGAAATCGACATTAGCGAGATCGACATTAGCGAGATCGACATTAACAAGATCAACATTAGCGAGATCGACATTAACGAGATCGACATTAGCGAAATCGACATTAGCGAGGTCGACAATAGCGAGGTCGACAATAGCGAGATCGACATTAACAAGATCGACATTAACAAGATCGACATTAACAAGATCGACATTCGCGAGATCGACAATAGCGAGATCGACATTAACGAGATCGACATTAACAATATCGACATTAGCGAGATCGACATTCGTGAGATCGACATTAGCGAGATCGACATTAACAATATCGACATTAGCGTGATCGACATTAGCGAGATCGACATTAGCGAGATCGACATTAACGAGATCGACATTAGCGAGATCGACATTAGCGAGATCGACATTAGCGAGATCGACATTAGTGAGCTCGACATTAGCAAGATCGACATTAGCGAGATCGACATTAGCGAGATCGACATGAACGAAATCGACATTAACGAGATCGACATTCGCGAGATCGACATTAACAAGATTGACATTAGCGAGATTGACATTAGCGAGATCGACATTAGCGAGATCGACATTAGCAAGATTGACATTAACAAGATAGACATTAGCGAGATCGACCTTAGCGAGATCGACATTAACAAGATCGACATTAGCGAGATCGACATTAGCGAGATCGACATTAGCGAGATCGACATTAACAGGATCGACATTAGCGAGATCGACATAAGCAAGATTGACATTAACAAGATCGACATTAGCGAGATCGACATTTGCGAGATCGACATTTGCGAGATCGACATGAGCGAGATCGACATTAGCAAGATCGACATTAACAAGATCGACATTAGCGAGATCGACATTAGCGAGATCGACATTAGCGAGATCGACATTAGCGAGATCGACATTAACAATATCGACATTAGCGACATCGACATTAGCGAGATCGACATTATCGAGATCGACATTAACAAGATCGACATTAGCGAGATCGACATTAGCGAGATCGACATTAACAAGATCGACATTAGTGAGATTGACATTAACAAGATTGACATTAGCAAGATAGACATTAGCGAGATCGACATTAGCAAGATCGACATTAACAAGATCGACATTAGCGAGATCGACCTTAGCGAGATCGACATTAGCGAGATCGATATTAGCGAGATCGACATTAGCGAGATCGACATTAGCGAGATCGACATTAGCGATATCGACTTCAGTGAGATCGACAATAACAAGATCGACATTAACAAGATCGATATTAGCAAGATTGACATTAGCAAGATCGACATTAACAAGATCGACATTACGAGATCGACATTAGCGAGATCGACATTATCAAGATAGACATTAGCGAGATCGACATTAGCGAGATCGACATTAACAAGATCGACATTAGTGAGATAGACATTAGCGAGATCGACATTAGCGAGATTGACATTAGCGAGATAGACATTAGTGAGATCGACATTAGCGAGATTGACATTAACAAGATCGACATTAGCAAGATCGACATTAGCGAGATCGACATTAGCGAGATTGACATTAGCGAGATAGACATTAGTGAGATCGACATTAGCGAGATTGACATTAACAAGATCGACATTAGCAAGATCGACATTAGCGAGATCGACATTAGCGAGATTGACATTAACAAGATAGACATTAACAAGATCGACATTAGCGAGATCGACATTAGCGAGATCGACATTAACAAGATCGACATTAGCGAGATCGACCCTAGTGAGATCGACATTAGCGAGATCGACATTAACAAGATCAACATTAGTGAGATCGACATTAGCGAGATCGACATTAGCGAGATCGACATTAGCGAGATCGACATTAGCGAGATCGACATTAGCGAGATCGACATTAACAAGATCAACATTAGTGAGATCGACATTAGCGAGATCGACATTAACAAGATCGACATTATCGAGATCGACATTAGCGAGATCGACATTAGCGAGATCGACATTAGCGAGATCGACATTAGCGAGATCGACATTAACGAGATCGACATTAGCGAGATCGACATTAGCGAGATCGACATTAACAAGATCGACATTAACGAGATCGACATTATCAAGGTCGACATTAACGAGATCGACATTAGCGAGATCGACTTTAGTGAGATCGACAATAACAAGATCGACATTAACAAGATCGATATTAGCAAGATCGACATTAGCAAGATCGACATTAACAAGATCGACATTAGCGAGATCGACATTAGCGAGATCGACATTAGCGAGATCGATATTAGCGAGATCGACATTAGCGAGATCGACATTAGCGAGATCGACATTAGCGAGATAGACATTAGTGAGATCGACATTAGCGAGATTGACATTAACAAGATCGACATTAGCGAGATCGACATTAGCGAGATCGACATTAGCGAGTTTGACATTAACAAGATAGACATTAACAAGATCGACATTAGCGAGATCGACATTATCGAGATCGACATTAACAAGATCGACATTAGCGAGATCGACCCTAGTGAGATCGACATTAGCGAGATCGACATTAACAAGATCAACATTAACAAGATCAACATTAGTAAGATCGACATTAACAAGATCAACATTTGTGAGATCGACATTTGCGAGATCGACATTAGCGAGATCGACATTAACAAGATCGACATTAGCGAGATTGACATTAGCGACATCGACATTAGCGAGATCGACATTAGTGAGATCCACATTAGCGAGATCGACATTAACAAGGTCGACATTAGCGAGATCGACATTAGCGAGATCGACATTAACAAGGTCAACATTAACGAGATCGACATTATCAAGGTCGACATTAACGAGATCGACATTAGCGAGATCGACTTCAGTGAGATCGACAATAACAAGATCGACATTAACAAGATCGATATTAGCAAGATTGACATTAGCAAGATCGACATTAACAAGATCGACATTACGAGATCGACATTAGCGAGATCGACATTATCAAGATAGACATTAGCGAGATCGACATTAGCGAGATCGACATTAACAAGATCGACATTAGTGAGATAGACATTAGCGAGATCGACATTAGCGAGATTGACATTAGCGAGATAGACATTAGTGAGATCGACATTAGCGACATTGACATTAACAAGATCGACATTAGCAAGATCGACATTACGAGATCCGCATTAGCGAGATTGACATTAACAAGATAGACATTAACAAGATCGACATTAGCGAGATCGACATTAGCGAGATCGACATTAACAAGATCGACATTAGCGAGATCGACATTAACGAAATCGACATTAGCGTGATCGACATTAGCGAGATCGACATTAGCGAGATCGACATTAGGGAGATCAACATTAACGAGATCGACATTAGCGAGATCGACATTAGCGAGATCAACATTAACGAGATCGACATTAGCGAGATCGACATTAACAAGATCAACATTAGTGAGATCGACATTAACGAAATCGACATTAGCGAGATCGACATTAGCGAGATCGACATTAACAAGATCAACATTAGCGAGATCGACATTAACGAGATCGACATTAGCGAAATCGACATTAGCGAGGTCGACAATAGCGAGGTCGACAATAGCGAGATCGACATTAACAAGATCGACATTCGCGAGATCGACAATAGCGAGATCGACATTAACGAGATCGACATTAACAATATCGACATTAGCGAGATCGACATTCGTGAGATCGACATTAGCGAGATCAACATTAACGAGATCGACATTAGCGAGATCGACATTAACAAGATCAACATTAGTGAGATCGACATTAACGAAATCGACATTAGCGAGATCGACATTAGCGAGATCGACATTAACAAGATCAACATTAGCGAGATCGACATTAACGAGATCGACATTAGCGAAATCGACATTAGCGAGGTCGACAATAGCGAGGTCGACAATAGCGAGATCGACATTAACAAGATCGACATTAACAAGATCGACATTCGCGAGATCGACAATAGCGAGATCGACATTAACGAGATCGACATTAACAATATCGACATTAGCGAGATCGACATTCGTGAGATCGACATTAGCGAGATCGACATTAACAATATCGACATTAGCGTGATCGACATTAGCGAGATCGACATTAACGAGATCGACATTAGCGAGATCCGCATTAGCGAGATCGACATTAGCGAGATCGACATGAACGAAATCGACATTAGCGAGATCGACATGAACGAAATCGACATTAGCGAGATCGACATGAACGAAATCGACATTAACGTGATTGACATTAGCGAGATTGACATTAGCGAGATCGACATTAGCGAGATCGACATTAGCGAGATCGACATTAACAAGATCGACATTAGCGAGATCGACATTAGCGAGATCGACATTAGCGAGATCGACATTAGCAAGATTGACATTAACAAGATAGACATTAGCGAGATCGACCTTAGCGAGATCGACATTAACAAGGTCGACATTAGCGAGATCGACATTAGCGAGACCGACATTAGCGAGATCGACATTAACAGGATCGACATTAGCGAGATCGACATAAGCAAGATTGACATTAACAAGATCGACATTAGCGAGATCGACATTTGCGAGATCGACATGAGCGAGATCGACATTTGCGAGATCGACATGAGCGAGATCGACATTAGCAAGATCGACATTAACAAGATCGACATTAGCGAGATCGACATTAGCGAGATCGACATTAGCGAGATCGACATTAACAATATCGACATTAGCGACATCGACATTAGTGAGATCGACATTAGCGAGATCGACTTTAACAAGGTCAACATTAACGAGATCGACATTATCAAGGTCGACATTAACGAGATCAACATTAGCGAGATCGCCATTATCGAGATCGACATTAACAAGATCGACATTAGCGAGATCGACATTAGCGAGATCGACATTAACAAGATCGACATTAGTGAGATTGACATTAACAAGATTGACATTAGCAAGATAGACATTAGCGAGATCGACATTAGCAAGATCGACATTAACAAGATCGACATTAGCGAGATCGACCTTAGCGAGATCGACATTAGCGAGATCGATATTAGCGAGATCGACATTAGCGAGATCGACATTAGCGAGATCGACATTAGCGAGATCGACTTCAGTGAGATCGACAATAACAAGATCGACATTAACAAGATCGATATTAGCAAGATTGACATTAGCAAGATCGACATTAACAAGATCGACATTACGAGATCGACATTAGCGAGATCGACATTATCAAGATAGATATTAGCGAGATCGACATTAGCGAGATCGACATTAACAAGATCGACATTAGTGAGATAGACATTAGTGAGATAGACATTAGCGAGATCGACATTAGCGAGATTGACATTAGCGAGATAGACATTAGTGAGATCGACATTAGCGAGATTGACATTAACAAGATCGACATTAGCAAGATCGACATTAGCGAGATCGACATTAGCGAGATTGACATTAGCGAGATCGACATTAACAAGATCGACATTAGCGAGATCGACCCTAGTGAGATCGACATTAGCGAGATCGACATTAACAAGATCAACATTAGTGAGATCGACATTAGCGAGATCGACATTAGCGAGATCGACATTAGCGAGATCGACATTAACAAGATCAACATTAGTGAGATCGACATTAGCGAGATCGAAATTAACAAGATCGACATTAGCGAGATCGACATTAACGAGATCGACATTAGCGAGATCGACATTAGCGAGATCGACATTAGCGAGATCGACATTAGCGAGATCGACATTAACGAGATCGACATTAGCGAGATCGACATTAACAAGATCGACATTAACGAGATCGACATTATCAAGGTCGACATTAACGAGATCGACATTAGCGAGATCGACTTTAGTGAGATCGACAATAACAAGATCGACATTAACAAGATCGATATTAGCAAGATCGACATTAGCAAGATCGACATTAACAAGATCGACATTAGCGAGATCGACATTAGCGAGATCGACATTAGCGAGATCGATATTAGCGAGATCGACATTAGCAAGATCGACATTAGCGAGATCGACATTAGCGAGATCGACATTAGCGAGATAGACATTAGTGAGATCGACATTAGCGAGATTGACATTAACAAGATCGACATTAGCGAGATCGACATTAGCGAGATCGACATTAACGAGATCGACATTAACGAGATCGATATTATCAAGGTCGACATTAACGAGATCGACATTAGCGAGATCGACATTAGTGAGATCGACAATAACAAGATCGACATTAACAAGATCGATATTAGCAAGATCGACATTAGCAAGATCGACATTAACGAGATCGACATTAGCGAGATCGACATTAGCGAGATCGACATTAGCGAGATCGATATTAGCGAGATCGACATTAGCGAGATCGACATTAGCGAGATCGACATTAGCGAGATCGACATTAGCGAGATCGACATTAGCGAGATAGACATTAGTGAGATCGACATTAGCGAGATTGACATTAACAAGATTGACATTCGCGAGATCGACATTAGCGAGATTGACATTAACAAGATAGACATTAACAAGATCGACATTAGCGAGATCGACATTAGCGAGATCGACATTAACAAGATCGACATTAGCGAGATCGACCCTAGTGAGATCGACATTAGCGAGATCGACATTAACAAGATCAACATTAACAAGATCAACATTAGTAAGATCGACATTAACAAGATCAACATTTGTGAGATCGACTTTTGCGAGATCGACATTAGCGAGATCGACATTAACAAGATCGACATTAGCGAGATTGACATTAGCGACATCGACATTAGCGAGATCGACATTAGTGAGATCCACATTAGCGAGATCGACATTAACAAGGTCGACATTAGCGAGATCGACATTAGCGAGATCGACATTAACAAGGTCAACATTAACGAGATCGACATTATCAAGGTCGACATTAACGAGATCGACATTAGCGACATCGACATTAGTGAGATCGACATTAACGAGATCCACATTCGCGAGATCGACATTAACGAAATCGACATTAGCGTGATCGACATTAGCGAGATCGACATTAGCGAGATCGACATTAGCGAGATCGACATTAGCGAGATCAACATTAACGAGATCGACATTAGCGAGATCGACATTAGCGAGATCAACATTAACGAGATCGACATTAGCGAGATCGACATTAACAAGATCAACATTAGTGAGATCGACATTAACGAAATCGACATTAGCGAGATCGACATTAGCGAGATCGACATTAACAAGATCAACATTAGCGAGATCGACATTAACGAGATCGACATTAGCGAAATCGACATTAGCGAGGTCGACAATATCGAGGTCGACAATAGCGAGATCGACATTAACAAGATCGACATTAACAAGATCGACATTCGCGAGATCGACAATAGCGAGATCGACATTAACGAGATCGACATTAACAATATCGACATTAGCGAGATCGACATTCGTGAGATCGACATTAGCGAGATCGACATTAACAATATCGACATTAGCGTGATCGACATTAGCGAGATCGACATTAGCGAGATCGACATTAACGAGATCGACATTAGCGAGATCGACATTAGCGAGATCGACATTAGTGAGCTCGACATTAGCGAGATCGACATTAGCGAGATCGACATTAGCGAGATCGACATGAACGAAATCGACATTAACGAGATCGACATTCGCGAGATCGACATTAACAAGATTGACATTAGCGAGATTGACATTAGCGAGATCGACATTAGCGAGATCGACATTAGCGAGATCGACATTAACAAGATCGACATTAGCGAGATCGACATTAGCGAGATCGACATTAGCAAGATTGACATTAACAAGATAGACATTAGCGAGATCGACCTTAGCGAGATCGACATTAACAAGATCGACATTAGCGAGATCGACATTAGCGAGATCGACATTAGCGAGATCGACATTAGCGAGATCGACATTAACAGGATCGACATTAGCGAGATCGACATAAGCAAGATTGACATTAACAAGATCGACATTAGCGAGATCGACATTAGCGAGATCGACATTTGCGAGATCGACATGAGCGAGATCGACATTAGCAAGATCGACATTAGCGAGATCGACATTAGCGAGATCGACATTAGCGAGATCGACATTAGCGAGATCGACATTAACAATATCGACATTAGCGACATCGACATTAGTGAGATCGACATTAGCGAGATCGACATTAACAAGATCGACATTAGCGTGATCGACATTAGTGAGATCGACATTAGCGAGATCGACATTAACGAGATCGACATTAGCGAGATCGACATTAGCGAGATCGACATTAGCGAGATCGACATTAGGGAGATCGACATTTGCGAGATCGACATTAACGAAATCGACATTAGCGAGATCGACATTAGCAAGATCGACTTTAGTGAGATCGACAATAACAAGATCGACATTAACAAGATCGATATTAGCAAGATCGACATTAGCAAGATCGACATTAACAAGATCGACATTAGCGAGATCGACATTAGCGAGATCGACATTAGCGAGTTCGATATTAGCGAGTTCGATATTAGCGAGATCGACATTAGCGAGATCGACATTAGCGAGATCGACATTAGCGAGATCGACTTTAAGGAGATCGACATTAACAAGATCGATATTAGCAAGATCGACATTAGCAAGATCGACATTAACAAGATCGACATTACGAGATCGACATTAGCGAATTCGACATTATCAAGATAGACATTAGCGAGATCGACAATAGTGAGATCGACATTAGTGAGATCGACATTAACAAGATCGACATTAGTGAGATAGACATTAGCGAGATCGACATTTGCGAGATCGACATTAGCGAGATAGACATTAGTGAGATCGACATTAGCGAGATTGACATTAACAAGATCGACATGAGCGAGATCGACATTAGCGAGATCGACATTAGCGAGATCGACATTAACAAGATCGACATTTGCGAGATTGACATTAGCGAGATCAACATTAACAAGATCGACATTAGCGAGATCGACCCTAGTGAGATCGACATTAGCGAGATCGACATTAACAAGATCAACATTAGCGAGATTGACATTAACAAGATAGACATTAACAAGATCGACATTAGTGAGATCGACATTAGTGAGATCGACATTTGCGAGATCGACATTAGTGAGATAGACATTAGCGAGATCGACATTTGCGAGATCGACATTAGCGAGATAGACATTAGTGAGATCGACATTAGCGAGATTGACATTAACAAGATCGACATTAGCGAGATCGACATTAGCGAGATCGACATTAGCGAGATTGACATTAACAAGATAGACATTAACAAGATCGACATTAACGAGATCGACATTATCAAGGTCGACATTAACGAGATCGACATTAGCGAGATCGACTTTAGTGAGATCGACAATAACAAGATCGACATTAACAAGATCGATATTAGCAAGATCGACATTAGCAAGATCGACATTAACGAGATCGACATTAGCGAGATCGACATTAGCGAGATCGACATTAGCGAGATCGATATTAGCGAGATCGACATTAGCGAGATCGACATTAGCGAGATCGACATTAGCGAGATAGACATTAGTGAGATAGACATTAGTGAGATCGACATTAGCGAGATTGACATTAACAAGATCGACATTAGCGAGATCGACATTAGCGAGATTGACATTAACAAGATAGACATTAACAAGATTGACATTAGCGAGATCGACATTAGCGAGATCGACATTAACAAGATCGACATTAGCGAGATCGACCCTAGTGAGATCGACATTAGCGAGATTGACATTAACAAGATCGACATTAGCGAGATCGACATTAGCGAGATTGACATTAACAAGATAGACATTTACAAGATTGACATTAGCGAGATCGACATTAGCGAGATTGACATTAACAAGATAGACATTAACAAGATCGACATTAACGAGATCGACATTATCAAGGTCGACATTAACGAGATCGACATTAGCGAGATCGACTTTAGTGAGATCGACAATAACAAGATCGACATTAACAAGATCGATATTAGCAAGATCGACATTAGCAAGATCGACATTAACGAGATTGACATTAGCGAGATCGACATTAGCGAGATCGACATTAGCGAGATCGATATTAGCGAGATCGACATTAGCGAGATCGACATTAGCGAGATCGACATTAGCGAGATAGACATTAGTGAGATCGACATTAGCGAGATTGACATTAACAAGATCGACATTAGCGAGATCGACATTAGCGAGATTGACATTAACAAGATAGACATTAACAAGATTGACATTAGCGAGATCGACATTAGCGAGATCGACATTAACAAGATCGACATTAGCGAGATCGACCCTAGTGAGATCGACATTAGCGAGATCGACATTAACAAGATCAACATTAACAAGATTAACATTAGTAAGATCGACATTAACAAGATCAACATTTGTGAGATCGACATTTGCGAGATCGACATTAGCGAGATCGACATTAGCGAGATCGACATTAGCGAGATCGACATTTGCGAGATCGACATGAGCGAGATCGACATTAGCAAGATCGACATTAGCGAGATCGACATTAGCGAGATCGACATTAGCGAGATCGACATTAGCGAGATCGACATTAACAATATCGACTTTAGCGACATCGACATTAGTGAGATCGACATTAGCGAGATCGACATTAACAAGATCGACATTAGCGTGATCGACATTAGTGAGATCGACATTAGCGAGATCGACATTAACGAGATCGACATTAGCGAGATCGACATTAGCGAGATCGACATTAGCGAGATCGACATTAGGGAGATCGACATTTGCGAGATCGACATTAACGAAATCGACATTAGCGAGATCGACATTAGCAAGATCGACTTTAGTGAGATCGACAATAACAAGATCGACATTAACAAGATCGATATTAGCAAGATCGACATTAGCAAGATCGACATTAACAAGATCGACATTAGCGAGACCGACATTAGCGAGATCGACATTAGCGAGTTCGATATTAGCGAGTTCGATATTAGCGAGATCGACATTAGCGAGATCGACATTAGCGAGATCGACTTTAAGGAGATCGACATTAACAAGATCGATATTAGCAAGATCGACATTAGCAAGATCGACATTAACAAGATCGACATTACGAGATCGACATTAGCGAGATCGACATTATCAAGATAGACATTAGCGAGATCGACAATAGTGAGATCGACATTAGTGAGATCGACATTAACAAGATCGACATTAGCGAGATCGACATTAGCGAGATCGACATTAGCAAGATTGACATTAACAAGATAGACATTAGCGAGATCGACCTTAGCGAGATCGACATTAACAAGATCGACATTAGCGAGATCGACATTAGCGAGATCGACATTAGCGAGATCGACATTAGCGAGATCGACATTAACAGGATCGACATTAGCGAGATCGACATAAGCAAGATTGACATTAACAAGATCGACATTAGCGAGATCGACATTAGCGAGATCGACATTTGCGAGATCGACATGAGCGAGATCGACATTAGCAAGATCGACATTAGCGAGATCGACATTAGCGAGATCGACATTAGCGAGATCGACATTAGCGAGATCGACATTAACAATATCGACATTAGTGACATCGACATTAGTGAGATCGACATTAGCGAGATCGACATTAACAAGATCGACATTAGCGTGATCGACATTAGTGAGATCGACATTAGCGAGATCGACATTAACGAGATCGACATTAGCGAGATCGACATTAGCGAGATCGACATTAGCGAGATCGACATTAGGGAGATCGACATTTGCGAGATCGACATTAACGAAATCGACATTAGCGAGATCGACATTAGCAAGATCGACTTTAGTGAGATCGACAATAACAAGATCGACATTAACAAGATCGATATTAGCAAGATCGACATTAGCAAGATCGACATGAACAAGATCGACATTAGCGAGATCGACATTAGCGAGATCGACATTAGCGAGTTCGATATTAGCGAGTTCGATATTAGCGAGATCGACATTAGCGAGATCGACATTAGCGAGATCGACATTAGCGAGATCGACTTTAAGGAGATCGACATTAACAAGATCGATATTAGCAAGATCGACATTAGCAAGATCGACATTAACAAGATCGACATTAGCGAGATCGACATTATCAAGATAGACATTAGCGAGATCGATAATAGTGAGATCGACATTAGTGAGATCGACATTAACAAGATCGACATTAGTGAGAGAGACATTAGCGAGATCGACATTTGCGAGATCGACATTAGCGAGATAGACATTAGTGAGATCGACATTAGCGAGATTGACATTAACAAGATCGACATGAGCGAGATCGACATTAGCGAGATCGACATTAGCGAGATTGACATTAACAAGATAGACATTAACAAGATCGACATTTGCGAGATCGACATTAGCGAGATCAACATTAACAAGATCGACATTAGCGAGATCGACCCTAGTGAGATCGACATTAGCGAGATCGACATTAACAAGATCAACATTAGCGAGATTGACATTAACAAGATAGACATTAACAAGATCGACATTAGTGAGATCGACATTAGTGAGATCGACATTAGTGAGATCGACATTTGCGAGATCGACATTAGTGAGATAGACATTAGCGAGATCGACATTTGCGAGATCGACATTAGCGAGATAGACATTAGTGAGATCGACATTAGCGAGATTGACATTAACAAGATCGACATTAGCGAGATCGACATTAGCGAGATCGACATTAGCGAGATTGACATTAACAAGATAGACATTAACAAGATCGACATTAACGAGATCGACATTATCAAGGTCGACATTAACGAGATCGACATTAGCGAGATCGACTTTAGTGAGATCGACAATAACAAGATCGACATTAACAAGATCGATATTAGCAAGATCGACATTAGCAAGATCGACATTAACGAGATCGACATTAGCGAGATCGACATTAGCGAGATCGACATTAGCGAGATCGATATTAGCGAGATCGACATTAGCGAGATCGACATTAGCGAGATAGACATTAGTGAGATCGACATTAGCGAGATTGACATTAACAAGATCGACATTAGCGAGATCGACATTAGCGAGATTGACATTAACAAGATAGACATTAACAAGATTGACATTAGCGAGATCGACATTAGCGAGATCGACATTAACAAGATCGACATTAGCGAGATCGACCCTAGTGAGATCGACATTAGCGAGATTGACATTAACAAGATCGACATTAGCGAGATCGACATTAGCGAGATTGACATTAACAAGATAGACATTAACAAGATTGACATTAGCGAGATCGACATTAGCGAGATTGACATTAACAAGATAGACATTAACAAGATCGACATTAACGAGATCGACATTATCAAGGTCGACATTAACGAGATCGACATTAGCGAGATCGACTTTAGTGAGATCGACAATAACAAGATCGACATTAACAAGATCGATATTAGCAGGATCGACATTAGCAAGATCGACATTAACGAGATCGACATTAGCGAGATCGACATTAGCGAGATCGACATTAGCGAGATCGATATTAGCGAGATCGACATTAGCGAGATCGACATTAGCGAGATCGACATTAGCGAGATAGACATTAGTGAGATCGACATTAGCGAGATTGACATTAACAAGATCGACATTAGCGAGATCGACATTAGCGAGATTGACATTAACAAGATAGACATTAACAAGATTGACATTAGCGAGATCGACATTAGCGAGATCGACATTAACAAGATCGACATTAGCGAGATCGACCCTAGTGAGATCGACATTAGCGAGATCGACATTAACAAGATCAACATTAACAAGATCAACATTAGTAAGATCGACATTAACAAGATCAACATTTGTGAGATCGACATTTGCGAGATCGACATTAGCGAGATCGACATTAGCGAGATCGACATTAGCGAGATCGACATTTGCGAGATCGACATGAGCGAGATCGACATTAGCGAGATCGACATTAGCGAGATCGACATTAGCGAGATCGACATTAGCGAGATCGACATTAACAATATCGACATTAGCGACATCGACATTAGTGAGATCGACATTAGCGAGATCGACATTAACAAGATCGACATTAGCGTGATCGACATTAGTGAGATCGACATTAGCGAGATCGACATTAACGAGATCGACATTAGCGAGATCGACATTAGCGAGATCGACATTAGCGAGATCGACATTAGGGAGATCGACATTTGCGAGATCGACATTAACGAAATCGACATTAGCGAGATCGACATTAGCAAGATCGACTTTAGTGAGATCGACAATAACAAGATCGACATTAACAAGATCGATATTAGCAAGATCGACATTAGCAAGATCGACATTAACAAGATCGACATTAGCGAGATCGACATTAGCGAGATCGACATTAGCGAGTTCGATATTAGCGAGTTCGATATTAGCGAGATCGACATTAGCGAGATCGACATTAGCGAGATCGACATTAGCGAGATCGACTTTAAGGAGATCGACATTAACAAGATCGATATTAGCAAGATCGACATTAGCAAGATCGACATTAACAAGATCGACATTACGAGATCGACATTAGCGAGATCGACATTATCAAGATAGACATTAGCGAGATCGACAATAGTGAGATCGACGTTAGTGAGATCGACATTAACAAGATCGACATTAGTGAGATAGACATTAGCGAGATCGACATTTGCGAGATCGACATTAGCGAGATAGACATTAGTGAGATCGACATTAGCGAGATTGACATTAACAAGATAGACATTAGCGAGATCGACATTAGCGAGATTGACATTAACAAGATAGACATTAACAAGATCGACATTTGCGAGATCGACATTAGCGAGATCGACATTAACAAGATCGACATTAGCGAGATCGACCCTAGTGAGATCGACATTAGCGAGATCGACATTAACAAGATCAACATTAGCGAGATTGACATTAACAAGATAGACATTAACAAGATCGACATTAGTGAGATCGACATTAGTGAGATAGACATTAGCGAGATCGACATTTGCGAGATCGACATTAGCGAGATAGACATTAGTGAGATCGACATTAGCGAGATTGACATTAACAAGATCGACATTAGCGAGATCGACATTAGCGAGATCGACATTAGCGAGATTGACATTAACAAGATAGACATTAACAAGATCGACATTAACGAGATCGACATTATCAAGGTCGACATTAACGAGATCGACATTAGCGAGATCGACTTTAGTGAGATCGACAATAACAAGATCGACATTAACAAGATCGATATTAGCAAGATCGACATTAGCAAGATCGACATTAACGAGATCGACATTAGCGAGATCGACATTAGCGAGATCGACATTAGCGAGATCGATATTAGCGAGATCGACATTAGCGAGATCGACATTAGCGAGATCGACATTAGCGAGATAGACATTAGTGAGATCGACATTAGCGAGATTGACATTAACAAGATC
Organism: Chiloscyllium plagiosum; assembly: GCF_037043375.1. Taxonomy (NCBI): domain Eukaryota; kingdom Metazoa; phylum Chordata; class Chondrichthyes; order Orectolobiformes; family Hemiscylliidae; genus Chiloscyllium; species Chiloscyllium plagiosum. The sequence goes on along the minus strand of NW_028270139.1, from coordinate 175,334,953 downwards.
GACATTAGCGAGATCGACATTAGCGAGATTGACATTAACAAGATAGACATTAACAAGATTGACATTAGCGAGATCGACATTAGCGAGATCGACATTAACAAGATCGACATTAGCGAGATCGACCCTAGTGAGATCGACATTAGCGAGATCGACATTAACAAGATCAACATTAACAAGATCAACATTAGTAAGATCGACATTAACAAGATCAACATTTGTGAGATCGACATTTGCGAGATCGACATTAGCGAGATCGACATTAGCGAGATCGACATTAACAAGATCGACATTAGCGAGATTGACATTAGCGACATCGACATTAGCGAGATCGACATTAGTGAGATCCACATTAGCGAGATCGACATTAACAAGGTCGACATTAGCGAGATCGACATTAGCGAGATCGACATTAACAAGGTCAACATTAACGAGATCGACATTATCAAGGTCGACATTAACGAGATCGACATTAGCGACATCGACATTAGTGAGATCGACATTAACGAGATCCACATTCGCGAGATCGACATTAACGAAATCGACATTAGCGTGATCGACATTAGCGTGATCGACATTAGCGAGATCGACATTAGCGAGATCGACATTAGCGAGATCAACACTAACGAGATCGACATTAGCGAGATCGACATTAGCGAGATCAACATTAACGAGATCGACATTAGCGAGATCGACATTAACAAGATCAACATTAGTGAGATCGACATTAACGAAATCGACATTAGCGAGATCGACATTAGCGAGATCGACATTAACAAGATCAACATTAGCGAGATCGACATTAACGAGATCGACATTAGCGAAATCGACATTAGCGAGGTCGACAATAGCGAGGTCGACAATAGCGAGATCGACATTAACAAGATCAACATTAACAAGATCAACATTAGTAAGATCGACATTAACAAGATCAACATTTGTGAGATCGACATTTGCGAGATCGACATTAGCGAGATCGACATTAGCGAGATCGACATTAACAAGATCGACATTAGCGAGATCGACATTAGCGAGATCGACATTAGCGAGATCGACATTTGCGAGATCGACATGAGCGAGATCGACATTAGCGAGATCGACATTAGCGAGATCGACATTAGCGAGATCGACATTAGCGAGATCGACATTAGCGAGATCGACATTAGCGAGATCGACATTAACAATATCGACATTAGCGACATCGACATTAGTGAGATCGACATTAGCGAGATCGACATTAACAAGATCGACATTAGCGTGATCGACATTAGTGAGATCGACATTAGCGAGATCGACATTAACGAGATCGACATTAGCGAGATCGACATTAGCGAGATCGACATTAGCGAGATCGACATTAGGGAGATCGACATTTGCGAGATCGACATTAACGAAATCGACATTAGCGAGATCGACATTAGCAAGATCGACTTTAGTGAGATCGACAATAACAAGATCGACATTAACAAGATCGATATTAGCAAGATCGACATTAGCAAGATCGACATTAACAAGATCGACATTAGCGAGATCGACATTAGCGAGATCGACATTAGCGAGTTCGATATTAGCGAGTTCGATATTAGCGAGATCGACATTAGCGAGATCGACATTAGCGAGATCGACATTAGCGAGATCGACTTTAAGGAGATCGACATTAACAAGATCGATATTAGCAAGATCGACATTAGCAAGATCGACATTAACAAGATCGACATTACGAGATCGACATTAGCGAGATCGACATTATCAAGATAGACATTAGCGAGATCGACATTAGCGAGATCGACATTAGCGAGATCGACATTAACAAGATCGACATTAGTGAGATAGACATTAGCGAGATCGACATTTGCGAGATCGACATTAGCGAGATAGACATTAGTGAGATCGACATTAGCGAGATTGACATTAACAAGATCGACATGAGCGAGATCGACATTAGCGAGATCGACATTAGCGAGATTGACATTAACAAGATAGACATTAACAAGATCGACATTTGCGAGATCGACATTAACAAGATCGACATTAGCGAGATCGACCCTAGTGAGATCGACATTAGCGAGATCGACATTAACAAGATCAACATTAGCGAGATTGACATTAACAAGATAGACATTAACAAGATCGACATTAGTGAGATCGACATTAGTGAGATAGACATTAGCGAGATCGACATTTGCGAGATCGACATTAGCGAGATAGACATTAGTGAGATCGACATTAGCGAGATTGACATTAACAAGATCGACATTAGCGAGATCGACATTAGCGAGATCGACATTAGCGAGATTGACATTAACAAGATAGACATTAACAAGATCGACATTAACGAGATCGACATTATCAAGGTCGACATTAACGAGATCGACATTAGCGAGATCGACTTTAGTGAGATCGACAATAACAAGATCGACATTAACAAGGTCGATATTAGCAAGATCGACATTAGCGAGATCGACATTAACGAGATCGACATTAGCGAGATCGACATTAGCGAGATCGACATTAGCGAGATCGATATTAGCGAGATCGACATTAGCGAGATAGACATTAGTGAGATCGACATTAGCGAGATTGACATTAACAAGATCGACATTAGCGAGATCGACATTAGCGAGATTGACATTAACAAGATAGACATTAACAAGATTGACATTAGCGAGATCGACATTAGCGAGATCGACATTAACAAGATCGACATTAGCGAGATCGACCCTAGTGAGATCGACATTAGCGAGATCGACATTAACAAGATCAACATTAACAAGATCAACATTAGTAAGATCGACATTAACAAGATCAACATTTGTGAGATCGACATTTGCGAGATCGACATTAGCGAGATCGACATTAGCGAGATCGACATTAACAAGATCGACATTAGCGAGATTGACATTAGCGACATCGACATTAGCGAGATCGACATTAGTGAGATCCACATTAGCGAGATCGACATTAACAAGGTCGACATTAGCGAGATCGACATTAGCGAGATCGACATTAACAAGGTCAACATTAACGAGATCGACATTATCAAGGTCGACATTAACGAGATCGACATTAGCGACATCGACATTAGTGAGATCGACATTAACGAGATCCACATTCGCGAGATCGACATTAACGAAATCGACATTAGCGTGATCGACATTAGCGTGATCGACATTAGCGAGATCGACATTAGCGAGATCGACATTAGCGAGATCAACACTAACGAGATCGACATTAGCGAGATCGACATTAGCGAGATCAACATTAACGAGATCGACATTAGCGAGATCGACATTAACAAGATCAACATTAGTGAGATCGACATTAACGAAATCGACATTAGCGAGATCGACATTAGCGAGATCGACATTAACAAGATCAACATTAGCGAGATCGACATTAACGAGATCGACATTAGCGAAATCGACATTAGCGAGGTCGACAATAGCGAGGTCGACAATAGCGAGATCGACATTAACAAGATCGACATTAACAAGATCGACATTCGCGAGATCGACAATAGCGAGATCGACATTAACGAGATCGACATTAACAATATCGACATTAGCGAGATCGACATTCGTGAGATCGACATTAGCGAGATCGACATTAACAATATCGACATTAGCGTGATCGACATTAGCGAGATCGACATTAGCGAGATCGACATTAACGAGATCGACATTAGCGAGATCGACATTAGCGAGATCGACATTAGCGAGATCGACATTAGCAAGATTGACATTAACAAGATAGACATTAGCGAGATCGACCTTAGCGAGATCGACATTAACAAGATCGACATTAGCGAGATCGACATTAGCGAGATCGACATTAGCGAGATCGACATTAGCGAGATCGACATTAGCGAGATCGACATTAACAGGATCGACATTAGCGAGATCGACATAAGCAAGATTGACATTAACAAGATCGACATTAGCGAGATCGACATTTGCGAGATCGACATTTGCGAGATCGACATGAGCGAGATCGACATTAGCAAGATCGACATTAACAAGATCGACATTAGCGAGATCGACATTAGCGAGATCGACATTAGCGAGATCGACATTAGCGAGATCGACATTAGCGAGATCGACATTAGTGAGATCGACATTTGCGAGATCGACATTAGTGAGATAGACATTAGCGAGATCGACATTTGCGAGATCGACATTAGCGAGATAGACATTAGTGAGATCGACATTAGCGAGATTGACATTAACAAGATCGACATTAGCGAGATCGACATTAGCGAGATCGACATTAGCGAGATTGACATTAACAAGATAGACATTAACAAGATCGACATTAACGAGATCGACATTATCAAGGTCGACATTAACGAGATCGACATTAGCGAGATCGACTTTAGTGAGATCGATAATAACAAGATCGACATTAACAAGATCGATATTAGCAAGATCGACATTAGCAAGATCGACATTAACAAGATCGACATTAGCGAGATCGACATTAGCGAGATCGACATTAGCGAGATCGATATTAGCGAGATCGACATTAGCGAGATCGACATTAGCGAGATCGACATTAGCGAGATCGACATTAGCGAGATAGACATTAGTGAGATCGACATTAGCGAGATTGACATTAACAAGATCGACATTAGCGAGATCGACATTAGCGAGATTGACATTAACAAGATAGACATTTACAAGATTGACATTAGCGTGATCGACATTAGCGAGATCGACATTAACAAGATCGACATTAGCGAGATCGACCCGAGTGAGATCGACATTAGCGAGATCGACATTAACAAGATCAACATTAACAAGATCAACATTAGTAAGATCGACATTAACAAGATCAACATTTGTGAGATCGACATTTGCGAGATCGACATTAGCGAGATCGACATTAACAAGATCGACATTCGCGAGATTGACATTGGCGACATCGACATTAGCGAGATCGACATTAGTGAGATCCACATTAGCGAGATCGACATTAACAAGGTCGACATTAGCGAGATCGACATTAGCGAGATCGACATTAACAAGGTCAACATTAACGAGATCGACATTATCAAGGTCGACATAACGAGATCGACATTAGCGACATCGACATTAGTGAGATCGACATTAACGAGATCGACATTCGCGAGATCGACATTAACGAAATCGACATGAGCGTGATCGACATTAGCGTGATCGACATTAGCGAGATCGACATTAGCGAGATCGACATTAGCGAGATCAACATTAACGAGATCGACATTAGCGAGATCGACATTAGCGAGATCAACATTAACGAGATCGACATTAGCGAGATCGACATTAACAAGATCAACATTAGTGAGATCGACATTAACGAAATCGACATTAGCGAGATCGACATTAGCGAGATCGACATTAACAAGATCAACATTAGCGAGATCGACATTAACGAGATCGACATTAACAAGATCGACATTCGCGAGATCGACAATAGCGAGATCGACATTAACGAGATCGACATTAACAATATCGACATTAGCGAGATCGACATTCGTGAGATCGACATTCGTGAGATCGACATTAGCGAGATCGACAATAGCGAGGTCGACAATAGCGAGATCGACATTAACAAGATCGACATTAACAAGATCGACATTCGCGAGATCGACAATAGCGAGATCGACATTAACGAGATCGACATTAACAATATCGACATTAGCGAGATCGACATTCGTGAGATCGACATTAGCGAGATCGACATTAACAATATCGACATTAGCGTGATCGACATTAGCGAGATCGACATTAGCGAGATCGACATTAACGAGATCGACATTCGCGAGATCGACAATAGCGAGATCGACATTAACGAGATCGACATTAACAATATCGACATTAGCGAGATCGACATTCGTGAGATCGACATTAGCGAGATCGACATTAACAATATCGACATTAGCGTGATCGACATTAGCGAGATCGACATTAGCGAGATCGACATTAATGAGATCGACATTAGCGAGATCGACATTAGCGAGATCGACATTAGCGAGATCGACATTAGTGAGCTCGACATTAGCGAGATCGACATTAGTGAGATCGACATTAGCGAGATCGACATGAACGAAATCGACATTAACGTGATCGACATTCGCGAGATCGACATTAACAAGATTGACATTAGCGAGATCGACATTAGCGAGATCGACATTAGCGAGATCGACATTAACAAGATCGACATTAGCGAGATCGACATTAGCGAGATCGACATTAGCGAGATCGACATTAGCGAGATCGACATTAGTGAGATCGACATTTGCGAGATCGACATTAGTGAGATAGACATTAGCGAGATCGACATTTGCGAGATCGACATTAGCGAGATAGACATTAGTGAGATCGACATTAGCGAGATTGACATTAACAAGATCGACATTAGCGAGATCGACATTAGCGAGATCGACATTAGCGAGATTGACATTAACAAGATAGACATTAACAAGATCGACATTAACGAGATCGACATTATCAAGGTCGACATTAACGAGATCGACATTAGCGAGATCGACTTTAGTGAGATCGACAATAACAAGATCGACATTAACAAGATCGATATTAGCAAGATCGACATTAGCAAGATCGACATTAACAAGATCGACATTAGCGAGATCGACATTAGCGAGATCGACATTAGCGAGATCGACATTAGCGAGATCGATATTAGCGAGATCGACATTAGCGAGATCGACATTAGCGAGATCGACATTAGCGAGATCGACATTAGCGAGATAGACATTAGTGAGATCGACATTAGCGAGATTGACATTAACAAGATCGACATTAGCGAGATCGACATTAGCGAGATTGACATTAACAAGATAGACATTTACAAGATTGACATTAGCGTGATCGACATTAGCGAGATCGACATTAACAAGATCGACATTAGCGAGATCGACCCGAGTGAGATCGACATTAGCGAGATCGACATTAACAAGATCAACATTAACAAGATCAACATTAGTAAGATCGACATTAACAAGATCAACATTTGTGAGATCGACATTTGCGAGATCGACATTAGCGAGATCGACATTAACAAGATCGACATTCGCGAGATTGACATTGGCGACATCGACATTAGCGAGATCGACATTAGTGAGATCCACATTAGCGAGATCGACATTAACAAGGTCGACATTAGCGAGATCGACATTAGCGAGATCGACATTAACAAGGTCAACATTAACGAGATCGACATTATCAAGGTCGACATAACGAGATCGACATTAGCGACATCGACATTAGTGAGATCGACATTAACGAGATCGACATTCGCGAGATCGACATTAACGAAATCGACATGAGCGTGATCGACATTAGCGTGATCGACATTAGCGAGATCGACATTAGCGAGATCGACATTAGCGAGATCAACATTAACGAGATCGACATTAGCGAGATCGACATTAGCGAGATCAACATTAACGAGATCGTCATTAGCGAGATCGACATTAACAAGATCAACATTAGTGAGATCGACATTAACGAAATCGACATTAGCGAGATCGACATTAGCGAGATCGACATTAACAAGATCAACATTAGCGAGATCGACATTAACGAGATCGACATTAACAAGATCGACATTCGCGAGATCGACAATAGCGAGATCGACATTAACGAGATCGACATTAACAATATCGACATTAGCGAGATCGACATTCGTGAGATCGACATTAGCGAGATCGACAATAGCGAGGTCGACAATAGCGAGATCGACATTAACAAGATCGACATTAACAAGATCGACATTCGCGAGATCGACAATAGCGAGATCGACATTAACGAGATCGACATTAACAATATCGACATTAGCGAGATCGACATTCGTGAGATCGACATTAGCGAGATCGACATTAACAATATCGACATTAGCGTGATCGACATTAGCGAGATCGACATTAGCGAGATCGACATTAACGAGATCGACATTCGCGAGATCGACAATAGCGAGATCGACATTAACGAGATCGACATTAACAATATCGACATTAGCGAGATCGACATTCGTGAGATCGACATTAGCGAGATCGACATTAACAATATCGACATTAGCGTGATCGACATTAGCGAGATCGACATTAGCGAGATCGACATTAATGAGATCGACATTAGCGAGATCGACATTAGCGAGATCGACATTAGCGAGATCGACATTAGTGAGCTCGACATTAGCGAGATCGACATTAGCGAGATCGACATTAGCGAGATCGACATGAACGAAATCGACATTAACGTGATCGACATTCGCGAGATCGACATTAACAAGATTGACATTAGCGAGATTGACATTAGCGAGATCGACATTAGCGAGATCGACATTAACAAGATCGACATTAACAAGATCGACATTAGCGAGATCGACATTAGCGAGATCGACATTAGCAAGATTGACATTAACAAGATAGACATTAGCGAGATCGACCTTAGCGAGATCAACATTAACAAGATCGACATTAGCGAGATCGACATTAGCGAGATCGACATTAGCGAGATCGACATTAACAGGATCGACCTTAGCGAGATCGACATAAGCAAGATTGACATTAACAAGATCGACATTAGAGAGATCGACATTTGCGAGATCGACATGAGCGAGATCGACATTAACAAGATCGACATTAGCGAGATCGACATTAGCGAGATCGACATTAGCGAGATCGACATTAGCGAGATCGACATTAACAATATCGACATTAGCGACATCGACATTAGTGAGATCGACATTAGCGAGATCGACATTAACAATATCGACATTAGCGTGATCGACATTAGTGAGATCGACATTAGCGAGATCGACATTAACGAGATCGACATTAGCGAGATCGACATTAGCGAGATCGACATTAGCGAGATCGACATTAGGGAGATCGACATTTGCGAGATCGACATTAACGAAATCGACATTAGCGAGATCGACATTAGCGAGATCGACTTTAGTGAGATCGACAATAACAAGATCGACATTAACAAGATCGATATTAGCAAGATCGACATTAGCAAGATCGACATTAACAAGATCGACATTAGCGAGATCGACATTAGCGAGTTCGACATTAGCGAGATCGATATTAGCGAGATCGACATTAGCGAGATCGACATTAGCGAGATCGACATTAGCGAGATCGACTTTAAGGAGATCGACATTAACAAGATCGATATTAGCAAGATCGACATTAGCAAGATCGACATTAACAAGATCGACATTACGAGATCGACATTAGCGAGATCGACATTATCAAGATAGACATTAGCGAGATCGACAATAGTGAGATCGACATTAGTGAGATCGACATTAACAAGATCGACATTAGTGAGATAGACATTAGCGAGATCGACATTTGCGAGATCGACATTAGCGAGATAGACATTAGTGAGATCGACATTAGCGAGATTGACATTAACAAGATCGACATGAGCGAGATCGACATTAGCGAGATCGACATTAGCGAGATTGACATTAACAAGATAGACATTAACAAGATCGACATTTGCGAGATCGACATTAGCGAGATCGACATTAGCGAGATCGACATTAGCGAGATTGACCCTAGTGAGATCGACATTAGCGAGATCGACATTAACAAGATCAACATTAGCGAGATTGACATTAACAAGATAGACATTAACAAGATCGACATTAGTGAGATCGACATTAGTGAGATCGACATTAGTGAGATCGACATTTGCGAGATCGACATTAGTGAGATAGACATTAGCGAGATCGACATTTGCGAGATCGACATTAGCGAGATAGACATTAGTGAGATCGACATTAGCGAGATTGACATTAACAAGATCGACATTAGCGAGATCGACATTAGCGAGATCGACATTAGCGAGATTGACATTAACAAGATAGACATTAACAAGATCGACATTAGCGAGATCGACATTAGCGAGATCGACATTAACAAGATCGACATTAGCGAGATCGACGCTAGTGAGATCGACATTAGCGAGATCGACATTAACAAGATCAACATTAGTGAGATCGACATTTCAGAGATCGACATTAGCGAGATCGACATTAGCGAGATCGACATTAGCGAGATCAACATTAACGAGATCGACATTAGCGAGATCGACATTAGCGAGATCGACATTAACAAGATCAACATTAGTGAGATCGACATTTGCGAGATCGACATTAACGAAATCGACATTAGCGAGATCGACTTTAGTGAGATCGACAATAACAAGATCGACATTAACAAGATCGATATTAGCAAGATCGACATTAGCGTGATCGACATTAGCGAGATCGACATTAGCGAGATCGACATTAGCGAGATCGATATTAGCGAGATCGACTTTAGTGAGTTCGACAATAACAAGATCGACATTAACAAGATCGATATTAGCAAGATCGACATTAGCAAGATCGACATTAACAAGATCGACATTACGAGATCGAAATTAGCGAGATCGACATTATCAAGATAGACATTAGCGAGATCGACAATAGTGAGATCGACATTAGCGAGATCGACATTAACAAGATCGACATTAGTGAGATAGACATTAGCGAGATCGACATTAGCGAGATCGACATTAGCGAGATAGACATTAGTGAGATCGACATTAGCGAGATTGACATTAACAAGATCGACATTAGCGAGATCGACATTAGCGAGATTGACATTAACAAGATAGACATTAACAAGATAGACATTAGCGAGATCGACATTAGCGAGATCGACATTAACAAGATCGATATTAGCGAGATCGACCCTAGTGAGATCGACATTAGCGAGATCGACATTAACAAGATCAACATTAGTGAGATCGACATTTGCGAGATCGACATTAACGAGATCGACATTAGCGAGATCGACATTAGCGAGATCGACATTAACAAGATCAACATTAGTGAGATCGACATTTGCAAGATCGACATTAGCGAGATCGATATTAACAAGATCGACATTAGCGAGATCGACATTAGCGAGATCGACATTAGCGAGATCGACATTAGTGAGATCGACATTAGCGAGATCGACATTAGCGAGATCGACATTAACAAGGTCGACATTCGCGAGATCGACATTAGCGAGATCGACATTAGCGAGATCGACATTAACAAGGTCAACATTAACGAGATCGGCATTATCAAGGTCGACATTAACGAGATCGACATTAGCGAGATCGACATTAGCGAGATCGACATTAACAAGATCGACATTAACATGATCGACATTAGTGAGATTGACATTAACAAGATTGACATTAGCAAGATAGACATTAGCGAGATAGACATTAGCGAGATCGACATTAGCGAGATCGACATTAGCGAGATCGACATTAGCGAGATCGACATTAGCGAGATCAACATTAACGAAATCGACATTAGTGAGATCGACATTAGCGAGATCGACAATAGCGAGATCGACATTAGCGAGATCAACATTAACGAGATCGACATTAGCGAGATCGACATTAACGAGATCGACATTAGCGAGATTGACATTAGCGAGATCAACATTAACGAGATTGACATTAGCGAGATCGACATTTGCGAGATCGACATTAACGAAATCGACATTAGCGAGATCGACATTAGCGAGATCGACTTTAGTGAGATCGACAACAACAAGGTCGACATTAACAAGATCGATATTAGCAAGATCGACATTAGCAAGATCGACATTAACAAGATCGACATTAGCGAGATCGACATTAGCGAGATCGACATTAGCGAGATCGACATTAGCGAGATCGATATTAGCGAGATCGACATTAGCGAGATCGACATTAGCGAGATCGACATTAGCGAGATCGACATTAGCGAGATCGACGTTAGTGAGTTCGACATTAACAGGATCGATATTATCAAGATCGACATTAGCAAGATCGACATTAACAAGATCGACATTACGAGATCGACATTAGCGAGATCGACATTATCAAGATAGACATTAGCGAGATCGACAATAGTGAGATCGACATTAGCGAGATCGACATTAACAAGATCGACATTAGTGAGATAGACATTAGCGAGATCGACATTAGCGAGATCGACATTAGCGAGATAGACATTAGTGAGATCGACATTAGCGAGATTGACATTAACAAGATCGACATTAGCGAGATCGACATTAGCGAGATTGACATTAACAAGATAGATATTAACAAGATCGACATGAGCGAGATCGACATTAGCGAGATCGACATTAACAAGATCGACATTAGCGAGATCGACCCTAGTGAGATCGACATTAGCGAGATCGACATTAACAAGATCAACATTAGTGAGATCGACATTTGCGAGATCGACATTAAAAGGATCGACATTAGCGAGATCGACATTAACAAGATCAACATTAGTGAGATCGACATTTGCGAGATCGACATTAGCGAGATCGATATTAACAAGATCGACATTAGCGAGATCGACATTAGCGAGATCGACATTAGCGAGATCGACATTAGTGAGATCGACATTAGCGAGATCGACATTCACAAGGTCGACATTAGCGAGATCGACATTAGCGAGATCGACATTAACAAGGTCAACATTAACGAGATCGACATTATCAAGGTCGACATTAACGAGATCGACATTAGCGAGATCGACATTATCGAGATCGACATTAACAAGATCAACATTAGTGAGATTGACATTAACAAGATTGACATTAGCAAGATAGACATTAGCGAGATCGACATTAGCAAGATCGACATTAACAAGATCGACATTAGCGAGATCGACCTTTGCGAGATCGACATTAGCGAGATCGATATTAGCGAGATCGACATTAGCGAGATCGACATTAGCGAGATCGACATTAGCGAGATCGACTTCAGTGAGATCGACAATAACAAGATTGACATTAACAAGATCGATATTAGCAAGATTGACATTAGCAAGATCGACATTAACAAGATCGACATTACGAGATCGACATTAGCGAGATCGACATTATCAAGATAGACATTAGCGAGATCGACAATAGTGAGATCGACATTAGCGAGATCGACATTAACAAGATCGACATTAGTGAGATAGACATTAGCGAGATCGACATTAGCGAGATAGCATTAGCGAGATAGACATTTGTGAGATCGACATTAGCGAGATTTACATTAACAAGATCGACATTAGCGAGATCGACATTAGCGAGATTGACATTAGCGAGATTGACATTAACAAGATCGACATTAACAAGATCGACATTAGCGAGATCGACATTAGCGAGATCGACATTAACAAGATCGACATTAGCGAGATCGACTTTAGCGAGATCAACATTAGCGAGATCGACCCTAGTGAGATCAACATTAGCGATACCGACATTAACAAGATCAACATTAGTGAGATCGACATTTGCGAGATCGACATTAACGAGATCGACATTAGCGAGATCGACATTAGCGAGATCGACATTAACAAGATCAACATTAGTGAGATCGACATTTGCGAGATCGACATTAGCGAGATCGATATTAACAAGATCGACATTAGCGAGATCGACATTAGCGAGATCGACATTAGCGAGATCGACATTAGTGAGATCGACATTAGCGAGATCGACATTCACAAGGTCGACATTAGCGAGATCGACATTCACAAGGTCGACATTAGCGAGATCGACATTAGCGAGATCGACATTAACAAGGTCAACATTAACGAGATCGACATTATCAAGGTCGACATTAACGAGATCGACATTAGCGAGATCGACATTATCGAGATCGACATTAACAAGATCGACATTAGCGAGATCGACATTAGCGAGATCGACATTAGCGAGATCGACATTAACAAGATCGACATTAGTGAGATTGACATTAGCAAGATAGACATTAACAAGATCGACATTAGTGAGATCGACATTAGCAAGATCGACATTAACAAGATCGACATTAGCGAGATCGACATTAGCGAGATCGACATTAACAAGATCAATATTAGCGGGATCGACATTAACGAGATCGACATTAGCGAAATCGACATTAGCGAGGTCGACAATAGCGAGATCGACATTAACAAGATCGACATTAACAAGATCGACATTCGCGAGATCGACATTCGCGAGATCGACATTAACGAGATCGACATTAACAATATCGACATTAGCGAGGTCGACATTAGTGAGATCGACATTAGCGAGATCGACATTAGCGAGATCGACATTAACAAGATCGACATTACGAGATCGACATTAGCGAGATCGACATTATCAAGATAGACATTAGCGAGATCGACATTAGCGAGATCGACATTAGCGAGATCGACATTAACAAGATCGACATTAACAAGATCGACATTAGTGAGATCGACATTAGCGAGATCGACATTATCAAGATCGACATTAGCGAGATCGACATTACCGAGATCGACATTAGCGAGATCGACATTAACGAGATCGACATTAGCGAGATCGACATTAGCGAGATCGACATTAGCGAGATCGACATTAGCGAGATCGACATCAGCGAGATCGACATCAGCGAGATCGACATCAGCGAGATCGACATTAGCGAGATCGACATTAGCGAGATCGACATTAGCGAGATCGACATTAACAAGATCGACATTAACGAGATCGACATTATCAAGGTCGACATTAACGAGATCGACATTAGCGAGATCGACTTTAGTGAGATCGACAATAACAAGATCGACATTAACAAGATCGATATTAGCAAGATCGACATTAGCAAGATCGACATTAAAAAGATCGACATTAGCGAGATCGACATTAGCGAGATCGACATTAGCGAGATCGATATTAGCGAGATCGACATTAGCGAGATCGACATTAGCGAGATCGACATTAGCGAGATCGACATTAGCGAGATAGACATTAGTGAGATCGACATTAGCGAGATTGACATTAACAAGATCGACATTAGCGAGATCGACATTAGCGAGATCGACATTAGCGAGATTGACATTAACAAGATAGACACTAACAAGATCGACATTAGCGAGATCGACATTAACAAGATCGACATTAGCGAGATCGACCCTAGTGAGATCGACATTAGCGAGATCGACATTAACAAGATCAACATTAACAAGATCAACATTAGTAAGATCGACATTAACAAGATCAACATTTGTGTGATCGACATTTGCGAGATCGACATTAGCGAGATCGACATTAACAAGATCGACATTAGCGAGATTGACATTAGCGACATCGACATTAGCGAGATCGACATTAGTGAGATCCACATTAGCGAGATCGACATTAACAAGGTCGACATTAGCGAGATCGACATTAGCGAGATCGACATTAACAAGGTCAACATTAACGAGATCGACATTATCAAGGTCGACATTAACGAGATCGACATTAGCGACATCGACATTAGTGAGATCGACATTAACGAGATCGACATTAGCGAGATCGACATTAACAAGATCAACATTAGTGAGATCGACATTAACGAAATCGACATTAGCGAGATCGACATTAGCGAGATCGACATTAACAAGATCAACATTAGCGAGATCGACATTAACGAGATCGACATTAGCGAAATCGACATTAGCGAGGTCGACATTAGTGAGATCCACATTAGCGAGATCGACATTAACAAGGTCGACATTAGCGAGATCGACATTATCAAGGTCGACATTAACGAAATCGACATTAGCGTGATCGACATTAGCGAGATCAACATTAACGAGATCGACATTAGCGAGATCGACATTAGCGAGATCAACATTAACGAGATCGACATTAGCGAGATCGACATTAACAAGATCAACATTAGTGAGATCGACATTTGCGAGATCGACATTAACGAGATCGACATTAGCGAGATCGACATTAGCGAGATCGACATTAGCGAGATCAACATTAGTGAGATCGACATTTGCAAGATCGACATTAGCGAGATCGATATTAACAAGATCGACATTAGCGAGATCGACATTAGCGAGATCGACATTAGCGAGATCGACATTAGTGAGATCGACATTAGCGAGATCGACATTAGCGAGATCGACATTAACAAGGTCGACATTCGCGAGATCGACATTAGCGAGATCGACATTAGCGAGATCGACATTAACAAGGTCAACATTAACGAGATCGGCATTATCAAGGTCGACATTAACGAGATCGACATTAGCGAGATCGACATTAGCGAGATCGACATTAACAAGATCGACATTAACATGATCGACATTAGTGAGATTGACATTAACAAGATTGACATTAGCAAGATAGACATTAGCGAGATAGACATTAGCGAGATCGACATTAGCGAGATCGACATTAGCGAGATCGACATTAGCGAGATCGACATTAGCGAGATCAACATTAACGAAATCGACATTAGTGAGATCGACATTAGCGAGATCGACAATAGCGAGATCGACATTAGCGAGATCAACATTAATGAGATCGACATTAGCGAGATCGACATTAACGAGATCGACATTAGCGAGATTGACATTAGCGAGATCAACATTAACGAGATTGACATTAGCGAGATCGACATTTGCGAGATCGACATTAACGAAATCGACATTAGCGAGATCGACATTAGCGAGATCGACTTTAGTGAGATCGACAACAACAAGGTCGACATTAACAAGATCGATATTAGCAAGATCGACATTAGCAAGATCGACATTAACAAGATCGACATTAGCGAGATCAACATTAGCGAGATCGACATTAGCGAGATCGACATTAGCGAGATCGATATTAGCGAGATCGACATTAGCGAGATCGACATTAGCGAGATCGACATTAGCGAGATCGACATTAGCGAGATCGACGTTAGTGAGTTCGACATTAACAGGATCGATATTATCAAGATCGACATTAGCAAGATCGACATTAACAAGATCGACATTACGAGATCGACATTAGCGAGATCGACATTATCAAGATAGACATTAGCGAGATCGACAATAGTGAGATCGACATTAGCGAGATCGACATTAACAAGATCGACATTAGTGAGATAGACATTAGCGAGATCGACATTAGCGAGATCGACATTAGCGAGATAGACATTAGTGAGATCGACATTAGCGAGATTGACATTAACAAGATCGACATTAGCGAGATCGACATTAGCGAGATTGACATTAACAAGATAGATATTAACAAGATCGACATGAGCGAGATCGACATTAGCGAGATCGACATTAACAAGATCGACATTAGCGAGATCGACCCTAGTGAGATCGACATTAGCGAGATCGACATTAACAAGATCAACATTAGTGAGATCGACATTTGCGAGATCGACATTAAAAGGATCGACATTAGCGAGATCGACATTAACAAGATCAACATTAGTGAGATCGACATTTGCGAGATCGACATTAGCGAGATCGATATTAACAAGATCGACATTAGCGAGATCGACATTAGCGAGATCGACATTAGCGAGATCGACATTAGTGAGATCGACATTAGCGAGATCGACATTCACAAGGTCGACATTAGCGAGATCGACATTAGCGAGATCGACATTAACAAGGTCAACATTAACGAGATCGACATTATCAAGGTCGACATTAACGAGATCGACATTAGCGAGATCGACATTATCGAGATCGACATTAACAAGATCAACATTAGTGAGATTGACATTAACAAGATTGACATTAGCAAGATAGACATTAGCGAGATCGACATTAGCAAGATCGACATTAACAAGATCGACATTAGCGAGATCGACCTTTGCGAGATCGACATTAGCGAGATCGATATTAGCGAGATCGACATTAGCGAGATCGACATTAGCGAGATCGACATTAGCGAGATCGACTTCAGTGAGATCGACAATAACAAGATTGACATTAACAAGATCGATATTAGCAAGATTGACATTAGCAAGATCGACATTAACAAGATCGACATTACGAGATCGACATTAGCGAGATCGACATTATCAAGATAGACATTAGCGAGATCGACAATAGTGAGATCGACATTAGCGAGATCGACATTAACAAGATCGACATTAGTGAGATAGACATTAGCGAGATCGACATTAGCGAGATAGCATTAGCGAGATAGACATTTGTGAGATCGACATTAGCGAGATTTACATTAACAAGATCGACATTAGCGAGATCGACATTAGCGAGATTGACATTAGCGAGATTGACATTAACAAGATCGACATTAACAAGATCGACATTAGCGAGATCGACATTAGCGAGATCGACATTAACAAGATCGACATTAGCGAGATCGACTTTAGCGAGATCAACATTAGCGAGATCGACCCTAGTGAGATCGACATTAGCGATACCGACATTAACAAGATCAACATTAGTGAGATCGACATTTGCGAGATCGACATTAACGAGATCGACATTAGCGAGATCGACATTAGCGAGATCGACATTAACAAGATCAACATTAGTGAGATCGACATTTGCGAGATCGACATTAGCGAGATCGATATTAACAAGATCGACATTAGCGAGATCGACATTAGCGAGATCGACATTAGCGAGATCGACATTAGTGAGATCGACATTAGCGAGATCGACATTCACAAGGTCGACATTAGCGAGATCGACATTCACAAGGTCGACATTAGCGAGATCGACATTAGCGAGATCGACATTAACAAGGTCAACATTAACGAGATCGACATTATCAAGGTCGACATTAACGAGATCGACATTAGCGAGATCGACATTATCGAGATCGACATTAACGAGATCGACATTAGCGAGATCGACATTAGCGAGATCGACATTAGCGAGATCGACATTAACAAGATCGACATTAGTGAGATTGACATTAGCAAGATAGACATTAACAAGATCGACATTAGTGAGATCGACATTAGCAAGATCGACATTAACAAGATCGACATTAGCGAGATCGACATTAGCGAGATCGACATTAACAAGATCAATATTAGCGGGATCGACATTAACGAGATCGACATTAGCGAAATCGACATTAGCGAGGTCGACAATAGCGAGATCGACATTAACAAGATCGACATTAACAAGATCGACATTCGCGAGATCGACATTCGCGAGGTCGACATTAACGAGATCGACATTAACAATATCGACATTAGCGAGGTCGACATTAGTGAGATCGACATTAGCGAGATCGACATTAGCGAGATCGACATTAACAAGATCGACATTACGAGATCGACATTAGCGAGATCGACATTATCAAGATAGACATTAGCGAGATCGACATTAGCGAGATCGACATTAGCGAGATCGACATTAGCGAGATCGACATTAACAAGATCGACATTAACAAGATCGACATTAGTGAGATCGACATTAGCGAGATCGACATTAACAAGATCGACATTAGCGAGATCGACATTACCGAGATCGACATTAGCGAGATCGACATTAACGAGATCGACATTAGCGAGATCGACATTAGCGAGATCGACATTAGCGAGATCGACATTAGCGAGATCGACATTAGCGAGATCGACATTAGCGAGATCGACATCAGCGAGATCGACATCAGCGAGATCGACATTAGCGAGATCGACATTAACAAGATCGACATTAACGAGATCGACATTATCAAGGTCGACATTAACGAGATCGACATTAGCGAGATCGACTTTAGTGAGATCGACAATAACAAGATCGACATTAACAAGATCGACATTAGCAAGATCGACATTAGCAAGATCGACATTAAAAAGATCGACATTAGCGAGATCGACATTAGCGAGATCGACATTAGCGAGATCGATATTAGCGAGATCGACATTAGCGAGATCGACATTAGCGAGATCGACATTAGCGAGATCGACATTAGCGAGATAGACATTAGTGAGATCGACATTAGCGAGATTGACATTAACAAGATCGACATTAGCGAGATCGACATTAGCGAGATCGACATTAGCGAGATCGACATTAGCGAGATTGACCCTAGTGAGATCGACATTAGCGAGATCGACATTAACAAGATCAACATTAACAAGATCAACATTAGTAAGATCGACATTAACAAGATCAACATTTGTGTGATCGACATTTGCGAGATCGACATTAGCGAGATCGACATTAACAAGATCGACATTAGCGAGATTGACATTAGCGACATCGACATTAGCGAGATCGACATTAGTGAGATCCACATTAGCGAGATCGACATTAACAAGGTCGACATTAGCGAGATCGACATTAGCGAGATCGACATTAACAAGGTCAACATTAACGAGATCGACATTATCAAGGTCGACATTAACGAGATCGACATTAGCGACATCGACATTAGTGAGATCGACATTAACGAGATCGACATTAGCGAGATCGACATTAACAAGATCAACATTAGTGAGATCGACATTAACGAAATCGACATTAGCGAGATCGACATTAGCGAGATCGACATTAACAAGATCAACATTAGCGAGATCGACATTAACGAGATCGACATTAGCGAAATCGACATTAGCGAGGTCGACATTAGTGAGATCCACATTAGCGAGATCGACATTAACAAGGTCGACATTAGCGAGATCGACATTATCAAGGTCGACATTAACGAAATCGACATTAGCGTGATCGACATTAGCGAGATCAACATTAACGAGATCGACATTAGCGAGATCGACATTAGCGAGATCAACATTAACGAGATCGACATTAGCGAGATCGACATTAACAAGATCAACATTAGTGAGATCGACATTAACGAAATCGACATTAGCGAGATCGACATTAGCGAGATCGACATTAACAAGATCAACATTAGCGAGATCGACATTAACGAGATCGACATTAGCGAAATCGACATTAGCGAGGTAGACAATAGCGAGATCGACATTAACAAGATCGACATTAACAAGATCGACATTCGCGAGATCGACAATAGCGAGATCGACATTAACGAGATCGACATTAACAATATCGACATTAGCGAGATCGACAATAGCGAGATCGACATTAACGAGATCGACATTAACAATATCGACATTAGCGAGATCGACATTCGTGAGATCGACATTAGCGAGATCGACATTAACAATATCGACATTAGCGTGATCGACATTAGCGAGATCGACATTAGCGAGATCGACATTAACGAGATCGACATTAGCGAGATCGACATTAGCGAGATCGACATTAGCGAGATCGACATTAGTGAGCTCGACATTAGCGAGATCGACATTAGTGAGCTCGACATTAGCGAGATCGACATTAGCGAGATCGACATGAACGAAATCGACATTAACGAGATCGACATTCGCGAGATCGACATTAACAAGATTGACATTAGCGAGATTGACATTAGCGAGATCGACATTAGCGAGATCGACATTAGCGAGATCGACATTAACAAGATCGACATTAGCGAGATCGACATTAGCGAGATCGACATTAGCGAGATCGACATTAGCAAGATTGACATTAACAAGATAGACATTAGCGAGATCGACATTAGCGAGATCGACATTAACAAGATCGACATTAGCGAGATCGACATTAGCGAGATCGACATTAGCGAGATCGACCTTATCGAGATCGACATTAACAGGATCGACATTAGCGAGATCGACATAAGCAAGATTGACATTAACAAGATCGACATTAGCGAGATCGACATTTGCGAGATCGGCATGAGCGAGATCGACATTAGCAAGATCGACATTAACGAGATCGACATTAGCGAGATCGACATTAGCGAGATCGACATTAGCGAGATCGACATTAACAATATCGACATTAGCGACATCGACATTAGTGAGATCGATATTAGCGAGATCGACATTAACAATATCGACATTAGCGTGATCGACATTAGTGAGATCGACATTAGCGAGATCGACATTAACGAGATCGACATTAGCGAGATCGACATTAGCGAGATCGACATTAGCGAAATCGACATTAGTGAGATCGACATTTGCGAGATCGACATTAACGAAATCGACATTAGCGAGATCGACATTAGCGAGATCGACTTTAGTGAGATCGACAATAACAAGATCGACATTAACAAGATCGATATTAGCAAGATCGACATTAGCAAGATCGACATTAACAAGATCGACATTAACAATATCGACATTAGCGACATCGACATTAGTGAGATCGACATTAGCGAGATCGACATTAGCGAGATCGACATTAGCGAGATCGACATTAGGGAGATCGACATTTGCGAGATCGACATTAACGAAATCGACATTAGCGAGATCGACATTAGCGAGATCGACTTTAGTGAGATCGACAATAACAAGATCGACATTAACAAGATCGATATTAGCAAGATCGACATTAGCGAGATCGACATTAACAAGATCGACATTAGCGAGATCAACATTAGCGAGATCGACATTAGCGAGATCGACATTAGTGAGATCGACATTAGCGAGAACGACATTAACAAGGTCGACATTAGCGAGATCGACATTAGCGAGATCGACATTAGTGAGATCGACATTAGCGAGATCGACATTAGTGAGATCGACATTAACGAAATCGACATTAACGAGATCGACATTCGCGAGATCGACATTAGCGAGATCGACATTAGCGAGATCGACATTAGCGAGATCGACATTAGCGAGATCGACATTAACGAGATCGACATTAGCGAGATCGACATTAGCGAGATCGACATTAACGAGATCGACATTAGCGAGATCGACATTAACAAGATCGACATTAGTGAGATCGACATTTGCGAGATCGACATTAACGAAATCGACATTAGCGAGATCGACATTAGCGAGATCGACATTAACAAGATCAATATTAGCGGGATCGACATTAACGAGATCGACATTAGCGAAATCGACATTAGCGAGGTCGACAATAGCGAGATCGACATTAACAAGATCGACATTAACAAGATCGACATTAACAAGATCGACATTAACAAGATCGACATTCGCGAGATCGACATTCGCGAGATCGACATTAACGAGATCGACATTAACAATATCGACATTAGCGAGATCGACATTAGTGAGATCGACATTAGCGAGATCGACATTAACAATATCGACATTAGCGAGATCGACATTAACAAGATCGACATTAGCGTGATCGACATTAGCGAGATCGACATTAGCGAGATCGACATTAACGAGATCGACATTAGCGAGATCGACATTAGCGAGATCGACATTAGCGAGATCGACATTAGTGAGATCGACATTAGCGAGATCGACATTAGCGAGATCGACATTAACGAGATCGACATTAGCGAAATCGACATTAGCGAGGTCGACAATAGCGTGATCGACATTAACAAGATTGACATTAACAAGATCGACATTCGCGAGATCGACAATAGCGAGATCGACATTAACAAGATTGACATTAGCGATATCGACATTAGCAAGATTGACATTAACAAGATAGACATTAGCGAGATCGACATTAGCGAGATCGACATTAACGAGATCGACATTAACAATATCGACATTAGCGAGATCGACATTAACGAGATCGACATTAGCGAGATCGACATTAGCGAGATCGACATTAGCGAGATCGACATTAGCGAGATCGACATTAGCGAGATCGACATTAGCGAGATCGACATTAACGAAATCGACATTAACGAGATCGACATTCGCGAGATCGACATTAACAAGATTGACATTAGCGATATCGACATTAGCAAGATTGACATTAACAAGATAGACATTAGCGAGATCGACATTAGCGAGATCGACATTAACAAGATCGACATTAGCGAGATCGACATTAGCGTGATCGACATTAGCGAGATCGACATTAGCGAGATCGACATTAACAAGATCGACATTAGCGAGGTCGACATTAGCGAGATCGACATTAGCAAGATCGACATTAGCGAGAGCGACATTAACAAGATAGACATTAGCGAGATCGACATTAGTGAGATCGACATTAACGAGATCGACATTAGCGAGATCGACATTAGCGAGATCGACATTAGCGAGATCGACATTAGCAAGATCGACATTAGCAAGATCGACATTAACAAGATAGACATTAGCGAGATCGACATTAGCGAGATAGACATTAGCGAGATCGACATTAGCAAGATCGACATTAGCAAGATCGACATTAACAAGATCGACATTAGCGAGATCGACATTAGCGAGATCGACATTTGCGAGATCGACATGAGCGAGATCGACATTAGTGAGATCGACATTAGCCAGATCGACATTAGCGAGATCGACATTAACAAGATCGACATTAGCGAGATCGACATTAGCGAGATCGACATTATCGAGATCGTCATTAACAAGATCGACATTAGCGAGATCGACATTTGCGAGATCGACATTAACAAGATCGACATTAGTGAGATCGACATTAGCAAGATTGACATTAGCGAGATCGACATTTGCGAGATCTACATTAACAAGATCGACATTAGTGAGATCGACATTAGCAAGATTGACATTAGCGAGATCGACATTAACAAGATCGACATTAGCGAGACGAAATTAGCGAGATCGACATTAGCGAGATCGACATGAGCGAGATCGACATTAGCGAGATCGACATTAGCGAGATCGACATTAGCGAGATCGACATTAGCGAGATCGACATTAGCGAGATCGACATTAACGAGGTCGACATTAGTGAGATCGACATTAGCGAGATCGACATTAACGAGATCGACATTAACAATATCGACATTAGCGAGATCGACATTAGTGAGATCGACATTAACAAGATCAACATTAGCGAGATCGACATTAACGAGATCGACATTAGCGAAATCGACATTAGCGAGGTCGACATTAGTGAGATCCACATTAGCGAGATCGACATTAACAAGGTCGACATTAGCGAGATCGACATTATCAAGGTCGACATTAACGAAATCGACATTAGCGTGATCGACATTAGCGAGATCAACATTAACGAGATCGACATTAGCGAGATCGACATTAGCGAGATCAACATTAACGAGATCGACATTAGCGAGATCGACATTAACAAGATCAACATTAGTGAGATCGACATTAACGAAATCGACATTAGCGAGATCGACATTAGCGAGATCGACATTAACAAGATCAACATTAGCGAGATCGACATTAACGAGATCGACATTAGCGAAATCGACATTAGCGAGGTAGACAATAGCGAGATCGACATTAACAAGATCGACATTAACAAGATCGACATTCGCGAGATCGACAATAGCGAGATCGACATTAACGAGATCGACATTAACAATATCGACATTAGCGAGATCGACAATAGCGAGATCGACATTAACGAGATCGACATTAACAATATCGACATTAGCGAGATCGACATTCGTGAGATCGACATTAGCGAGATCGACATTAACAATATCGACATTAGCGTGATCGACATTAGCGAGATCGACATTAGCGAGATCGACATTAACGAGATCGACATTAGCGAGATCGACATTAGCGAGATCGACATTAGCGAGATCGACATTAGTGAGCTCGACATTAGCGAGATCGACATTAGTGAGCTCGACATTAGCGAGATCGACATTAGCGAGATCGACATGAACGAAATCGACATTAACGAGATCGACATTCGCGAGATCGACATTAACAAGATTGACATTAGCGAGATTGACATTAGCGAGATCGACATTAACAAGATCGACATTAGCGAGACGAAATTAGCGAGATCGACATTAGCGAGATCGACATGAGCGAGATCGACATTAGCGAGATCGACATTAGCGAGATCGACATTAGCGAGATCGACATTAGCGAGATCGACATTAGCGAGATCGACATTAACGAGGTCGACATTAGTGAGATCGACATTAGCGAGATCGACATTAACGAGATCGACATTAACAATATCGACATTAGCGAGATCGACATTAGTGAGATCGACATTAACAAGATCAACATTAGCGAGATCGACATTAACGAGATCGACATTAGCGAAATCGACATTAGCGAGGTCGACATTAGTGAGATCCACATTAGCGAGATCGACATTAACAAGGTCGACATTAGCGAGATCGACATTATCAAGGTCGACATTAACGAAATCGACATTAGCGTGATCGACATTAGCGAGATCAACATTAACGAGATCGACATTAGCGAGATCGACATTAGCGAGATCAACATTAACGAGATCGACATTAGCGAGATCGACATTAACAAGATCAACATTAGTGAGATCGACATTAACGAAATCGACATTAGCGAGATCGACATTAGCGAGATCGACATTAACAAGATCAACATTAGCGAGATCGACATTAACGAGATCGACATTAGCGAAATCGACATTAGCGAGGTAGACAATAGCGAGATCGACATTAACAAGATCGACATTAACAAGATCGACATTCGCGAGATCGACAATAGCGAGATCGACATTAACGAGATCGACATTAACAATATCGACATTAGCGAGATCGACAATAGCGAGATCGACATTAACGAGATCGACATTAACAATATCGACATTAGCGAGATCGACATTCGTGAGATCGACATTAGCGAGATCGACATTAACAATATCGACATTAGCGTGATCGACATTAGCGAGATCGACATTAGCGAGATCGACATTAACGAGATCGACATTAGCGAGATCGACATTAGCGAGATCGACATTAGCGAGATCGACATTAGTGAGCTCGACATTAGCGAGATCGACATTAGTGAGCTCGACATTAGCGAGATCGACATTAGTGAGCTCGACATTAGCGAGATCGACATTAGCGAGATCGACATGAACGAAATCGACATTAACGAGATCGACATTCGCGAGATCGACATTAACAAGATTGACATTAGCGAGATTGACATTAGCGAGATCGACATTAGCGAGATCGACATTAGCGAGATCGACATTAACAAGATCGACATTAGCGAGATCGACATTAGCGAGATCGACATTAGCGAGATCGACATTAGCAAGATTGACATTAACAAGATTGACATTAACAAGATAGACATTAGCGAGATCGACATTAGCGAGATCGACATTAACAAGATCGACATTAGCGAGATCGACATTAGCGAGATCGACATTAGCGAGATCGACCTTATCGAGATCGACATTAACAGGATCGACATTAGCGAGATCGACATAAGCAAGATTGACATTAACAAGATCGACATTAGCGAGATCGACATTTGCGAGATCGGCATGAGCGAGATCGACATTAGCAAGATCGACATTAACGAGATCGACATTAGCGAGATCGACATTAGCGAGATCGACATTAGCGAGATCGACATTAACAATATCGACATTAGCGACATCGACATTAGTGAGATCGATATTAACGAGATCGACATTAGCGAGATCGACATTAGCGAGATCGACATTAGCGAGATCGACATTAGCGAGATCGACATTAGGGAGATCGACATTTGCGAGATCGACATTAACGAAATCGACATTAGCGAGATCGACATTAGCGAGATCGACTTTAGTGAGATCGACAATAACAAGATCGACATTAACAAGATCGATATTAGCAAGATCGACATTAGCAAGATCGACATTAACAAGATCGACATTAACAATATCGACATTAGCGACATCGACATTAGTGAGATCGACATTAGCGAGATCGACATTAGCGAGATCGACATTAGCGAGATCGACATTAGGGAGATCGACATTTGCGAGATCGACATTAACGAAATCGACATTAGCGAGATCGACATTAGCGAGATCGACTTTAGTGAGATCGACAATAACAAGATCGACATTAACAAGATCGATATTAGCAAGATCGACATTAGCGAGATCGACATTAACAAGATCGACATTAGCGAGATCAACATTAGCGAGATCGACATTAGCGAGATCGACATTAGCGAGATCGACATTAGTGAGATCGACATTAGCGAGAACGACATTAACAAGGTCGACATTAGCGAGATCGACATTAGCGAGATCGACATTAGTGAGATCGACATTAGCGAGATCGACATTAGTGAGATCGACATTAACGAAATCGACATTAACGAGATCGACATTCGCGAGATCGACATTCGCGAGATCGACATTAACGAAATCGACATTAGCGAGATCGACATTAGCGAGATCGACATTAGCGAGATCGACATTAACGAGATCGACATTAGCGAGATCGACATTAGCGAGATCGACATTAACGAGATCGACATTAGCGAGATCGACATTAACAAGATCGACATTAGTGAGATCGACATTTGCGAGATCGACATTAACGAAATCGACATTAGCGAGATCGACATTAACAAGATCAATATTAGCGGGATCGACATTAACGAGATCGACATTAGCGAAATCGACATTAGCGAGGTCGACAATAGCGAGATCGACATTAACAAGATCGACATTAACAAGATCGACATTAACAAGATCGACATTCGCGAGATCGACATTCGCGAGATCGACATTAACGAGATCGACATTAACAATATCGACATTAGCGAGATCGACATTAGTGAGATCGACATTAGCGAGATCGACATTAACAATATCGACATTAGCGTGATCGACATTAGCGAGATCGACATTAACAAGATCGACATTAGCGTGATCGACATTAGCGAGATCGACATTAGCGAGATCGACATTAACGAGATCGACATTAGCGAGATCGACATTAGCGAGATCGACATTAGCGAGATCGACATTAGTGAGATCGACATTAGCGAGATCGACATTAGCGAGATCGACATTAACGAGATCGACATTAGCGAAATCGACATTAGCGAGGTCGACAATAGCGTGATCGACATTAACAAGATTGACATTAACAAGATCGACATTCGCGAGATCGACAATAGCGAGATCGACATTAACAAGATTGACATTAGCGATATCGACATTAGCAAGATTGACATTAACAAGATAGACATTAGCGAGATCGACATTAGCGAGATCGACATGAACGAGATCGACATTAACAATATCGACATTAGCGAGATCGACATTAACGAGATCGACATTAGCGAGATCGACATTAGCGAGATCGACATTAGCGAGATCGACATTAGCGAGATCGACATTAGCGAGATCGACATTAACGAAATCGACATTAACGAGATCGACATTCGCGAGATCGACATTAACAAGATTGACATTAGCGATATCGACATTAGCAAGATTGACATTAACAAGATAGACATTAGCGAGATCGACATTAGCGAGATCGACATTAACAAGATCGACATTAGCGAGATCGACATTAGCGTGATCGACATTAGCGAGATCGACATTAGCGAGATCGACATTAACAAGATCGACATTAGCGAGGTCGACATTAGCGAGATCGACATTAGCAAGATCGACATTAGCGAGAGCGACATTAACAAGATAGACATTAGCGAGATCGACATTAGTGAGATCGACATTAACGAGATCGACATTAGCGAGATCGACATTAGCGAGATCGACATTAGCAAGATCGACATTAACAAGATAGACATTAGCGAGATCGACATTAGCGAGATAGACATTAGCGAGATCGACATTAGCGAGATCGACATTAGCAAGATCGACATTAACAAGATCGACATTAGCGAGATCGACATTAGCGAGATCGACATTTGCGAGATCGACATGAGCGAGATCGACATTAGTGAGATCGACATTAGCGAGATCGACATTAGCCAGATCGACATTAGCGAGATCGACATTAACAAGATCGACATTAGCGAGTTCGACATTAACAAGATCGACATTAGCGAGATCGACATTAGCGAGATCGACATTATCGAGATCGTCATTAACAAGATCGACATTAGCGAGATCGACATTTGCGAGATCGACATTAACAAGATCGACATTAGTGAGATCGACATTAGCAAGATTGACATTAGCGAGATCGACATTTGCGAGATCTACATTAACAAGATCGACATTAGTGAGATCGACATTAGCAAGATTGACATTAGCGAGATCGACATTAACAAGATCGACATTAGCGAGACGAAATTAGCGAGATCGACATGAGCGAGATCGACATTAGCGAGATCGACATTAGCGAGATCGACATTAGCGAGATCGACATTAGCGAGATCGACATTAGCGAGATCGACATTAGCGAGATCGACATTAACGAGGTCGACATTAGTGAGATCGACATTAGCGAGATCGACATTAACGAGATCGACATTAACAATATCGACATTAGCGAGATCGACATTAGTGAGATCGACATTAGCGAGATCGACATTAGCGAGATCGACATTAACAATATCGACATTAGCGTGATCGACATTAGCGAGATCGACATTAGCGAGATCGACATTAGCGAGATCGACATTAACGAGATCGACATTAGCGAGATCGACATTAGCGAGATCGACATTAGCGAGATCGACATTAACGAAATCGACATTAACGAGATCGATATTCGCGTGATCGACATTAACAAGATTGACATTAGCGATATCGACATTAGCAAGATTGACATTAACAAGATAGACATTAGCGAGATCGACATTAGCGAGATCGACATTAACAAGATCGGCATTAGCGAGATCGACATTAGCGTGATCGACATTAGCGAGATCGACATTAGCGAGATCGACATTAGCGAGAGCGACATTAACAAGATAGACATTAGCGAGATCGACATTAGTGAGATCGACATTAACGAGATCGACATTAGCGAGATCGACATTAGCGAGATCGACATTATCGAGATCGACATTAGCAAGATCGACATTAACAAGATAGACATTAGCGAGATAGACATTAGCGAGATCGACATTAGCAAGATCGACATTAGCAAGATCGACATTAGCAAGATCGACATTAGCGAGAGCGACATTAACAAGATAGACATTAGCGAGATCGACATTAGTGAGATCGACATTAACGAGATCGACATTAGCGAGATCGACATTAGCGAGATCGACATTATCGAGATCGACATTAGCAAGATCGACATTAACAAGATAGACATTAGCGAGATCGACATTAGCGAGATAGACATTAGCGAGATCGACATTAACAAGATCGACATTAGCGAGATCGACATTAGCGAGATCGACATTAGCAAGATCGACATTAGCAAGATCGACATTAGCGAGAGCGACATTAACAAGATAGACATTAGCGAGATCGACATTAGTGAGATCGACATTAACGAGATCGACATTAGTGAGATCGACATTAGCGAGATCGACATTAGCAAGATCGACATTAACAAGATAGACATTAGCGAGATCGACATTAGCGAGATAGACATTAGCGAGATCGACATTAGCGAGATCGACATTAGCGAGATCGACATTAGCAAGATCGACATTAACAAGATCGACATTAGCGAGATCGACATTAGCGAGATCGACATTTGCGAGATCGACATGAGCGAGATCGACATGAGCGAGATCGACATTAGTGAGATCGACATTAGCGAGATCGACATTAGCCAGATCGACATTAGCGAGATCGACATTAACAAGATCGACATTAGCGAGATCGACATTAGCGAGATCGACATTAGCGACATCAACATTTGCGAGATCGACATTAGCGAGATCGTCATTAACAAGATCGACATTAGCGAGATCGACATTTGCGAGATCGACATTAACAAGATCGACATTAGTGAGATCGACATTAGCAAGATTGACATTAGCGAGATCGACATTTGCGAGATCTACATTAACAAGATCGACATTAGTGAGATCGACATTAGCAAGATTGACATTAGCGAGATCGACATTAACAAGATCGACATTAGCGAGACGAAATTAGCGAGATCGACATTAGCGAGATCGACATGAGCGAGATCGACATTAGCGAGATCGACATTAGCGAGATCGACATTTGCGAGATCGACATTAGCGAGATCGACATTAACGAGGTCGGCATTAGTGAGATCGACATTAGCGAGATCGACATTAACGAGATCGACATTAACAAGATAGACATTAGCGAGATTGACATTAGCGAGATCGACATTAACAAGATAGACATTAGCGAGATCGACATTAGCGAGATCGACATTAGCGAGATCGACATTAGTGAGATCGACATTAACGAGATCGACATTAGTGAGATCGACATTAGTGAGATCGACATTAACACGATAGACATTAGCGAGATCGACATTTGCGAAATCGACATGAGCGAGATCGACATTAGAGAGATCGACATTAGCGAGATCAACATTAACGAGATCGACATTAGCGAGATCGACATTAGCGAGATTGACATTAGCGAGATCGACATTAACAAGATCGACATTAGCGAGATCGACATTAGTGAGATCGACATTAACAAGATCGACATTAGCGAGATCGACATTAACAAGATCAACATTAGCGAGATCGACATTAGCGAGATCGACATTAACAAGATAGACATTAGTGAGATCGATATTAGCGAGATCGACATTAACAAGATCGACATTAGCGAGATCGTCATTTGTGAGATCGACATGAGCGAGATCGACATTAGCGAGATCGACATTAACGAGGTCGACATTAGTGAGATCGACATTAGCGAGATCGACATTAACGAGATCGACATTAACAATATCGACATTAGCGAGATCGACATTAGTGAGATCGACATTAGCGAGATCGACATTAGCGAGATCGACATTAACAATATCGACATTAGCGTGATCGACATTAGCGAGATCGACATTAGCGAGATCGACATTAGCGAGATCGACATTAACGAGATCGACATTAGCGAGATCGACATTAGCGAGATCGACATTAGCGAGATCGACATTAGCGAGA
The DNA here is from genome assembly GCF_037043375.1 of Chiloscyllium plagiosum. Lineage (NCBI taxonomy): Eukaryota > Metazoa > Chordata > Chondrichthyes > Orectolobiformes > Hemiscylliidae > Chiloscyllium > Chiloscyllium plagiosum. The sequence continues at coordinate 175,302,317 of NW_028270139.1, read as the reverse complement.
TCGACATTAACGAAATCGACATTAACGAGATCGATATTCGCGTGATCGACATTAACAAGATTGACATTAGCGATATCGACATTAGCAAGATTGACATTAACAAGATAGACATTAGCGAGATCGACATTAGCGAGATCGACATTAACAAGATCGGCATTAGCGAGATCGACATTAGCGTGATCGACATTAGCGAGATCGACATTAGCGAGATCGACATTAGCGAGAGCGACATTAACAAGATAGACATTAGCGAGATCGACATTAGTGAGATCGACATTAACGAGATCGACATTAGCGAGATCGACATTAGCGAGATCGACATTATCGAGATCGACATTAGCAAGATCGACATTAACAAGATAGACATTAGCGAGATAGACATTAGCGAGATCGACATTAGCAAGATCGACATTAGCAAGATCGACATTAGCAAGATCGACATTAGCGAGAGCGACATTAACAAGATAGACATTAGCGAGATCGACATTAGTGAGATCGACATTAACGAGATCGACATTAGCGAGATCGACATTAGCGAGATCGACATTATCGAGATCGACATTAGCAAGATCGACATTAACAAGATAGACATTAGCGAGATCGACATTAGCGAGATAGACATTAGCGAGATCGACATTAACAAGATCGACATTAGCGAGATCGACATTAGCGAGATCGACATTAGCAAGATCGACATTAGCAAGATCGACATTAGCGAGAGCGACATTAACAAGATAGACATTAGCGAGATCGACATTAGTGAGATCGACATTAACGAGATCGACATTAGTGAGATCGACATTAGCGAGATCGACATTAGCAAGATCGACATTAACAAGATAGACATTAGCGAGATCGACATTAGCGAGATAGACATTAGCGAGATCGACATTAGCGAGATCGACATTAGCGAGATCGACATTAGCAAGATCGACATTAACAAGATCGACATTAGCGAGATCGACATTAGCGAGATCGACATTTGCGAGATCGACATGAGCGAGATCGACATGAGCGAGATCGACATTAGTGAGATCGACATTAGCGAGATCGACATTAGCCAGATCGACATTAGCGAGATCGACATTAACAAGATCGACATTAGCGAGATCGACATTAGCGAGATCGACATTAGCGACATCAACATTTGCGAGATCGACATTAGCGAGATCGTCATTAACAAGATCGACATTAGCGAGATCGACATTTGCGAGATCGACATTAACAAGATCGACATTAGTGAGATCGACATTAGCAAGATTGACATTAGCGAGATCGACATTTGCGAGATCTACATTAACAAGATCGACATTAGTGAGATCGACATTAGCAAGATTGACATTAGCGAGATCGACATTAACAAGATCGACATTAGCGAGACGAAATTAGCGAGATCGACATTAGCGAGATCGACATGAGCGAGATCGACATTAGCGAGATCGACATTAGCGAGATCGACATTTGCGAGATCGACATTAGCGAGATCGACATTAACGAGGTCGGCATTAGTGAGATCGACATTAGCGAGATCGACATTAACGAGATCGACATTAACAAGATAGACATTAGCGAGATTGACATTAGCGAGATCGACATTAACAAGATAGACATTAGCGAGATCGACATTAGCGAGATCGACATTAGCGAGATCGACATTAGTGAGATCGACATTAACGAGATCGACATTAGTGAGATCGACATTAGTGAGATCGACATTAACACGATAGACATTAGCGAGATCGACATTTGCGAAATCGACATGAGCGAGATCGACATTAGAGAGATCGACATTAGCGAGATCAACATTAACGAGATCGACATTAGCGAGATCGACATTAGCGAGATTGACATTAGCGAGATCGACATTAACAAGATCGACATTAGCGAGATCGACATTAGTGAGATCGACATTAACAAGATCGACATTAGCGAGATCGACATTAACAAGATCAACATTAGCGAGATCGACATTAGCGAGATCGACATTAACAAGATAGACATTAGTGAGATCGATATTAGCGAGATCGACATTAACAAGATCGACATTAGCGAGATCGTCATTTGTGAGATCGACATGAGCGAGATCGACATTAGTGAGATCGACATTAGCGAGATCGACATTAGCGAGATCGACATTAGCGAGATCGACATTAACAAGATCGACATTAGCGAGATCGACATTAGTGAGATCGACATTAACGAGATCGACATTAGCGAGATCGACATTAACAAGATCAACATTAGCGAGATCGACATTTGCGAGATCGACATTAGCGAGATCGACATTAGCGAGATCGACATTAACAAGATAGACATGAGTGAGATTGATATTAGCGAGATCGACATTAACAAGATAGACATTAGCGAGATCGTCATTTGTGAGATCGACATGAGCGAGATCGACATTAGTGAGATCGACATTAGCGAGATCGACATTAGCGAGATCGATATTAGCGAGATCGACATTAGCGAGATCGACATTAGCGAGATCGATATTAGCGAGATCGACATTAGCGAGATCGACATTAACAAGATCGACATTCGCGAGATCGACATTAGTGAGATCGATATTAGCGAGATCGACATTAGCGAGATCGACATTAGCGAGATCGACTTTAGTGAGATCGACATTAACAAGATCGATATTGGCAAGATCGACATTAGCGAGATCGACTTTAGTGAGGTCGACAATAACAAGATCGACATTAACAAGATCGATATTAGCCAGATCGACATTAGCGAGATCGACATTAACAAGATCGACATTAGCAAGATCGACATTTGCGAGATCGACATTAACGAGATCGACATTAGCGAGATCGACATTAGCGAGATCGACATCAGCGAGATCGACATTAACGAGATCGACATTAACGAGATCGACATTAACGAGATCGACATTAGCGAGATCGACATTAGCGAGATTGACATTAGCGAGACCGACATTAACAAGATCGACATTAGCGAGATCGACATTAACAAGATCGCCATTAGCGATATTGACATTAGCGAGATCGACATTAGCGAGATCGCCAATATCGATATAGACATTAGCAAGATCGACATTAGCGAAATCGACATTAGCGTGATCGACATTAGCGTGATCGACATTAGCGAGATCGACATTAGCGAGATCGACATTAGCGAGATCGCCAATATCGATATAGACATTAGCGAGATCGACATTAGCAAGATCGACATTAGCGAGATCGACTTTAGTGAGATCGACATTAACAAGATCGATATTGGCAAGATCGACATTAGCGAGATCGACTTTAGTGAGGTCGACAATAACAAGATCGACATTAACAAGATCGATATTAGCCAGATCGACATTAGCGAGATCGACATTAACAAGATCGACATTAGCAAGATCGACATTTGCGAGATCGACATTAGCAACATTGACATTAACGAGATAGACATTAGCGAGATCGACATTAGCGAGATCGACATTAGCGAGATCGACATTAACGAGATCGACATTAACGAGATCGACATTAGCGAGATCGACATTAGCGAGATCGACATTAACAAGATCGACATTAGCGAGATCGACATTAACAAGATCGCCATTAGCGATATTGACATTAGCGAGATCGACATTAGCGAGATCGCCAATATCGATATAGACATTAGCAAGATCGACATTAGCGAAATCGACATTAGCGTGATCGACATTAGCGTGATCGACATTAGCGAGATCGACATTAACAAGATCGACATTAGCGAGATCGCCAATATCGATATAGACATTAGCAAGATCGACATTAGCGAAATCGACATTAGCGTGATCGACATTAGCGAGATCGACATTAGCGAGATCGACATTAACAAGATCGACATTAGCGAGATCGATATTAGCGAGATTGACATTAGCGAGATCGACATTAACAAGATCGCCATTAGCGATATTGACATTAGCGAGATCGACATTAGCGAGATCGCCAATATCGATATAGACATTAGCAAGATCGACATTAGCGAAATCGACATTAGCGTGATCGACATTAGCGTGATCGACATTAGCGAGATCGACATTAGTAGGATCGACATTCGCGAGATCGACATTAGCGAGATCAACACTAGCGAGATCGACATTAGCGAGATCGACATTAGCGAGATCGACATTAGAGTTTCGACATTCGCGAGATCGACATTAATGAGATCAACATTAGCGAGATCGATATTAGCGAGATCGATATTAGCGAGATCGATATTAGCAAGATCGACATGAGCAAGATCGACATTAACAAGATCGACATTAGCGAGATCGACATTAGCGAGATCGACATTAGCGAGATCGACATTAGCGAGATCGACATTAGCGAGATCGACATTAACAAGATCGACATTAACAAGATCGACATTAACAAGATCGACATTAACAAGATCGACATTAACAAGATAGACATTAGTGAGATCGATATTAGCGAGATCGACATTAGCGAGATCGACATAAGCGAGATCGACATTAACGAGATCGACATTAGCGAGATCGACATTAGCGAAATCGACATTTGCGAGATCGACATTAACAAGATCGACATTTGCGAGATCGACATTAACAAGATCGACATTAGCGAGATCGACATTAGCGAGATCGACATTAGAAAGAAAGACTTTAGCGAGATCGACATTAGCGAGATCGACATTAGCGAGATCGACATTAACGAGATCGACGTTAACGAGATCGACATTAGCGAGATCGACATTAGCGAAATCGACAGAAACAAGATCGACATTACGAGATCGACATTAGCGAGATCGACATTAGCGAAATCGACATTAACAAGATCGACATTACGTGATCGACATTAACGAGATCGACAGTAACGAGATTGACATTCGCGAGATCGACATTCGCGAGATCGACATTAGCAAGATCGACATTAACAAGATAGACATTAGCGAGACTGACATTAGTGAGATCGACATTAGCGAGATCGACATTAGCGAGATCGACATTAACAAGATCGACATTAGCGAGATCGACATGAGTGAGATCGACATTAACAAGATAGACATTAGCGAGATCGACATTAACAAGATCGACATTAGCGAGATAGACATTAACAAGATTGACATTAGCGAGATTGACATTAACAAGCCTGACATTAGCAAGATAGACATTTGCGAGATCGACATTAGCGAGATAGACATTAGCGAGATCGACTTTAGTGAGATCGACAATAACAAAATCGACATTAACAATATCGATATTTGCGAGATCGACATTAGCAAGATTGACATTAACGAGATAGACATTAGCGAGATCGACATTAACGAGATCGACATTAGCGAGATCGACATTAGCGAGATCGACATTAGCGAGATCGACATTAACGAGATCGACATTAACGAGATCGACATTAACGAGATCGACATTAGCGAGATCGACATTAGCGAGATCGACATTAGCGAGATCGACATTAACAAGATCGCCATTAGCGAGATCGACATGAGTGAGATCGACATTAACAAGATAGACATTAGCGAGATCGACATGAGTGAGATCGACATTAACAAGATCGACATTAGCGAGATCGACATTAACAAGATTGACATTAGCGAGATTGACATTAACAAGATTGACATTAGCAAGATAGACATTAGCGAGATCGACATTAGCGAGATCGACATTAGCGAGATCGACATTAGCGAGATCGACTTTAGTGAGATCGACAATAACAAAATCGACATTAACAAGATCGATATTAGCAAGATCGACATTAGCGAGATCGACATTAACAAGATCGACATTAGCAAGATCGACATTTGCGAGATCGACATTAGCAAGATTGACATTAACAAGATAGACATTAGCGAGATCGACATTAGCAAGATCGACATTAGCGAGATCGACATTAGCGAGATCGACATTAGCGAGATCGACATTAGCGAGATCGACATTAACGAGATCGACATTAGCGAGATCGACATTAGCGAGATCGACATTAGCGAGATCGACATTAGCGAGATCGACATTAGCGAGATCGACATTAACGAGATCGACATTAGCGAGATCGACATTAGCGAGATCGACATTAGCGAGATCGACATTAACGAGATCGACATTAGCGAGATTGACATTAGCGAGATCGACATTAGCGAGATCGACATTAACAAGATCGCCATTAGCGATATTGACATTAGCAAGATCGACATTAGCGTGATCGACATTAGCGAGATCGACATTAGTAGGATCGACATTCGCGAGATCGACATTAGCGAGATCAACATTAGCGAGATCGACATTAGCGAGATCGACATTAGCGAGATCGACATTAGAGGTTCGACATTCGCGAGATCGACATTAACGAGATCAACATTAGCGAGATCGATATTAGCGAGATCGACATGAGCAAGATCGACATTAACAAGATCGACCTAGCGAGATCGACATTAACAAGATAGACATTATAAGATAGACATTAGTGAGATCGATATTAGCGAGATCGACATTAACAAGATCGACATTAACAAGATCGACATTAGCGAGATCGACATAAGCGAGATCGACATTAACAAGATCGACATTAACAAGATCGACATTAGCGAGATCGACATTAGCGAAATCGACATTAACAAGATCGACATTAGCGAGATCGACATTTGCGAGATCGACATTTGCGAGATCGACATTAACAAGATCGACATTAGCGAGATCGACATTAGAAAGAAAGACATTAGCGAGATCGACATTAGCGAGATCGACATTAGCATGATCGACATTAACGAGATCGACGTTAACGAGATCGACATTAGCGAGATCGACATTAACAAGATAGACATTAGCGAGACTGACATTAGCGAGATCGACATTAGCGAGATCGACATTAGCGAGATCGACATTAACAAGATTGACATTAGCGAGATTGACATTAACAAGATAGACATTAGCGAGATAGACATTAGCGAGATCGACATTAGCGAGATCGACATTCGCGAGATCGACATTCGCGAGATCGACATTCGCGAGATCGACATTAGCGAGATCGACATTAACACGATCGACATTAGCGAGATCGACATTAGCGAGATCGACATTAGCGAGTTCGACATTAGCGAGATCGACATTAACAAGATCGACATTAGCGAGATCGACATTAGCGAGATCGACATTAGCGAGATCGACATTCGCGAGATCAACATTAGCGAGATCGACATTAACAAGATCGACATTAGCGAGATCGACATTAGCGAGATCGACATTAGCGAGATCGACATTAGCGAGATCGACATTAGCGAGATCGACATTAGCGAGATCGACATTAGCGAGATCGACATTAACAAGATAGACATTAGCGAGAACGACATTAGCGAGATCGACATTAGCGAGATCGACATTAACGAGATCGACATTAGCGAGATCGACATTAGCGAGATTGACATTAGCGAGATCGACATTAACGAGATTGACATTAGCGAGATCGACATTAGCGAGATCGACATTAGCGAGATCGACATTAGCGAGATCGACATTAGCGAGATCGACATTAGCGAGATCGACATTGGCGAGATCGACATTGGCGAGATCGACATTATAGGTTCGACATTCGCGAGATCGACATTAACGAGATAAACATTAGCGAGATCAATATTAGCAAGATCGATATTAGCAAGATCGACATGAGCAAGATCGACATGAGCAAGATCGACATTAACAAGATCGACATTAGCGAGATCGACATTAGCGAGATCGACATTAGCGAGATCGACATTAACAAGATCGACATTAACAAGATAGACATTAACAAGATCGACATTTGCGAGATCGACATTATCAAGATCGACATTAGCGAGATCGACATTAGCGAGATCGACATTAGCGAGATCGACATTAACAAGATCGACATTAACAAGATCGACATTAACAAGATCGACATTAGCGAAATCGACATTAACAAGATCGACATTAGCGAGATCGACATTAGCGAGATCGACATTTGCGAGATCGACATTAACAAGATCGACATTAGCGAGATCGACATTAGCGAGATCGACATTAGAAAGAAAGACATTAGCGAGATCGACATTAGCGAGATCGACATTAGCGAGATCGACATTAGCGAAATCGACATTAACAAGATCGACATTACGAGATCGACATTAACGAGATCGACAGTAACGAGATCGACATTCGCGAGATCGACATTCGCGAGATCGACATTCGCGAGATCGACATTCGCGAGATCGACATTCGCGAGATCGACATTCGCGAGATCGACAGTAGAAAGATTGACGTTAGCGAGATCGACATTAGAAAGATTGACGTTAGCGAGATCGACATTAACAAGATAGACATTAGCGAGACTGACATTAGCGAGATCAACATTAGCGAGATCGACATTAGCGAGATCGACATTAGCGAGATCGACATTAGCGAGATCGACATTAGCGAGATCGACATTAGTGAGATCGACATTAACAAGATAGACATTAGCGAGATCGACATTAACAAGATCGACATTAACGAGATCGACATTAACAAGATTGACATTAGCGAGATTGACATTAACAAGATTGACATTAGCAAGATAGACATTAGCGAGATCGACATTAGCGAGATCGACATTAGCGAGATCGACTTGAGTGAGATCGACAATAACAAGATCGACATTAACAAGATCGATATTAGCAAGATCGACATTAACAAGATCGACATTAGCAAGATCGACATTTGCGAGATCGACATTAGCAAGATTGACATTAACAAGATAGACATTAGCGAGATCGACATTAGCAAGATCGACATTAGCGAGATCGACATTAGTGAGATCGACATTAGCGAGATCGACATTAGCGAGATCGACATTAACGAGATCGACATTAGCGAGATCGACATTAGCGAGATCGACATTAGCGAGATCGACATTAGCGAGATCGACATTAACAAGATCGACATTAGCGAGATCGACATTAGAAAGAAAGACATTAGCGAGATCGACATTAGCGAGATCGACATTAGCGAGATCGACATTAACGAGATCGACGTTAGCGAGATCGACGTTAACGAGATCGACATTAGCGAGATCGACATTAGCGAGATCGACATTAGCGAGATCGACATTAACGAGATCGACAGTAACGAGATCGACATTAGCGAGATCGACATTCGCGAGATCGACATTCGCGAGATCGACATTAGAAAGATTGACGTTAGCGAGATCGACATTAGCGAGATCGACATTAACAAGATAGACATTAGCGAGACTGACATTAGCGAGATCGACATTAACAAGATCGACATTAACAAGATTGACATTAGCGAGATTGACATTAACAAGATTGACATTAGCAAGATAGACATTAGCGAGATCGACATTAGCGAGATCGACATTAGCGAGATCGACTTGAGTGAGATCGACAATAACAAGATCGACATTAACAAGATCGATATTAGCAAGATCGACATTAGCGAGATCGACATTAACAAGATAGACATTAGCGAGATCGACATTAGCGAGATCGACATTAGCGAGATCGACATTAGCGAGATCGACATTAACGAGATCGACATTAGCGAGATCGACATTAGCGAGATCGACATTAACGAGATCGACATTAGCGAGATCGACATTAGCGAGATCGACATTAGCGAGATCGACATTAGCGAGATCGATATTAGCGAGATTGACATTAACGAGATCGACATTAGCGAAATCGACATTAGCGTGATCGACATTAGTAGGATCGACATTCGCGAGATCGACATTAGCGAGATCAACATTAGCGAGATCAACATTAGCGAGATCGACATTAGCGAGATCGACATTAGCGAGATCGACATTAGAGGTTCGACATTCGCGAGATCGACATTAACGAGATCAACATTAGCGAGATCGATATTAGCGAGATCGATATTAGCAAGATCGACATGAGCAAGATCGACATTAACAAGATCGACCTAGCGAGATCGACATTAACAAGATAGACATTATAAGATAGACATTAGTGAGATCGATATTAGCGAGATCGACATTAGCGAGATCGACATTAGCGAAATCGACATTAACAAGATCGACATTAGCGAGATCGACATTTGCGAGATCGACATTTGCGAGATCGACATTTGCGAGATCGACATTTGCGAGATCGACATTAACGAGATCGACATTAGCGAGATCGACATTAGAAAGAAAGACATTAGCGAGATCGACATTAGCGAGATCGACATTAGCATGATCGACATTAACGAGATCGACGTTAACGAGATCGACATTAGCGAGATCGACATTTGCGAGATCGACATTTGCGAGATCGACATTTGCGAGATCGACATTAACGAGATCGACATTAGCGAGATCGACATTAGAAAGAAAGACATTAGCGAGATCGACATTAGCGAGATCGACATTAGCATGATCGACATTAACGAGATCGACGTTAACGAGATCGACATTAGCGAGATCGACATTAGCGAAATCGACATTAGCGAAATCGACATTAACAAGATCGACATTAACAAGATCGACATTAGCGAGATCGACATTAGCGAGATCGACATTTGCGAGATCGACATTAACAAGATCGACATTAGCGAGATCGACATTTGCGAGATCGACATTAGCGAAATCGACATTAACAAGATCGACATTAGCGAGATCGACATTAGCGAGATCGACATTTGCGAGATCGACATTAGCGAAATCGACATTAACAAGATCGACATTAGCGAGATCGACATTAGCGAGATCGACATTTGCGAGATCGACATTAACAAGATCGACATTAACAAGATCGACATTAACAAGATCGACATTAACAAGATCGACATTAGCGAGATCGACATTAGCGAGATCGACATTAGCGAGATCGACATTAGCCAAATCGACATTAGCGAAATCGACATTAGCGAAATCGACATTAACAAGATCGACATTAGCGAAATCGACATTAACAAGATCGACATTAGCGAGATCGACATTAGCGAGATCGACATTTGCGAGATCGACATTTGCGAGATCGACATTTGCGAGATCGACATTTGCGAGATCGACATTAACAAGATCGACATTAGCGAGATCGACATTAGCGAGATCGACATTAGCGAGATCGACATTAACAAGATCGACATTAACAAGATCGACATTAGCGAGATCGACATTAGCGAGATCGACATTAGCGAAATCGACATTAGCGAAATCGACATTAGCGAAATCGACATTAGCGAAATCGACATTAACAAGATCGACATTAGCGAGATCGACATTAGCGAGATTGACATTTGCGAGATCGACATTTGCGAGATCGACATTAACAAGATCGACATTAGCGAGATCGACATTAGCGAGATCGACATTAGAAAGAAAGACATTAGCGAGATCGACATTAGCGAGATCGACATTAGCGAGATCGACATTAGCGAAATCGACAATAGCGAAATCGACATTAACAAGATCGACATTACGAGATCGACATTAACGAGATCGACAGTAACGAGATCGACATTAGCGAGATCGACATTCGCGAGATCGACATTAGCGAGATCGACATTAGCGTGATCGACATTAACGAGATCGACGTTAGCGAGATCGACGTTAACGAGATCGACATTAGCGAGATCGACATTAGCGAGATCGACATTCGCGAGATCGACATTCGCGAGATCGACATTAGAAAGATTGACGTTAGCGAGATCGACATTAGCGAGATCGACATTAACAAGATAGACATTAGCGAGACTGACATTAGCGAGATCGACATTAGCGAGATCGACATTAGCGAGATCGACATTAGCGAGATCGACATTAGCGAGATCGACATTAACAAGATCGACATTAGCGAGATCGACATTAGCGAGATCGACTTGAGTGAGATCGACAATAACAAGATCGACATTAACAAGATCGATATTAGCAAGATCGACATTAGCGAGATCGACATTAACAAGATCGACATTAGCAAGATCGACATTTGCGAGATCGACTTGAGTGAGATCGACATTAGCGAGATCGACTTGAGTGAGATCGACATTAACAAGATCGACATTAACAAGATCGATATTAGCAAGATCGACATTAGCGAGATCGACATTAACAAGATCGACATTAGCAAGATCGACATTTGCGAGATCGACATTTGCGAGATCGACATTTGCGAGATCGACATTTGCGAGATCGACATTTGCGAGATCGACATTTGCGAGATCGACGTTAGCGAGATCGACATTAGCGAGATCGACATTAGCAAGATCGACATTAGCGAGATCGACATTAGCGAGATCGACATTAGCGAGATCGACATTAGCGAAATCGACATTAGCGAGATCGACATTAGCGAAATCGACATTAGCGAAATCGACATTAGCGAAATCGACATTAACAAGATCGACATTAGCGAGATCGACATTAGCGAGATCGACATTAGCGAGATCGACATTAGCGAGATCGACATTAGCGAGATCGACATTTGCGAGATCGACATTTGCGAGATCGACATTAGCGAGATCGACATTAGAAAGAAAGACATTAGCGAGATCGACATTAGCGAGATCGACATTAGCGAGATCGACATTAACAAGATCGACATAACGAGATCGACAGTAACGAGATCGACATTAGCGAGATCGACATTAGCGAGATCGACATTCGCGAGATCGACATTCGCGAGATCGACATTCGCGAGATCGACATTAGAAAGATTGACGTTAGCGAGATCGACATTAGAAAGATTGACGTTAGCGAGATCGACATTAGCGAGATCGACATTAACAAGATAGACATTAGCGAGACTGACATTAGCGAGATCGACATTAGCGAGATCGACATTAGCGAGATCGACATTAGCGTGATCGACATTAGCGAGATCGACATTAGCGTGATCGACATTAACGAGATCGACGTTAGCGAGATCGACGTTAACGAGATCGACATTAACAAGATAGACATTAGCAAGACTGACATTAGCGAGATCGACATTAGCGAGATCGACATTAGCGAGATCGACATTAGCGAGATCGACATTAGCGAGATCGACATTAACGAGATCGACGTTAGCGAGATCGACGTTAGCGAGATCGACGTTAACGAGATCGACATTAGCGAGATCGACATTAGCGAGATCGACATTAGCGAAATCGACATTAACAAGATCGACATTACGAGATCGACATTAACGAGATCGACGTTAGCGAGATCGACATTAGCGAGATCGACATTAGCGAGATCGACATTAGCGAGATCGACATTAGCGAGATCGACATTAACGAGATCGACATTAGCGAGATCGACATTAGCGAGATCGACTTGAGTGAGATCGACAATAACAAGATCGACATTAACAAGATCGATATTAGCAAGATCGACATTAGCGAGATCGACATTAGCGAAATCGACATTAGCGAAATCGACATTAACAAGATCGACATTAGCGAAATCGACATTAACAAGATCGACATTAGCGAGATCGACATTAGCGAGATCGACATTTGCGAGATCGACATTTGCGAGATCGACATTAACAAGATCGACATTAGCGAGATCGACATTAGCGAGATCGACATTAGCGAGATCGACATTAGCGAGATCGACATTAGCGAGATCGACATTAGCGAGATCGACATTAGCGAGATCGACATTAGCGAGATCGACATTAGCGAAATCGACATTAGCGAAATCGACATTAGCGAAATCGACATTAGCGAAATCGACATTAACGAGATCGACATTAGCGAGATCGACATTTGCGAGATCGACATTTGCGAGATCGACATTTGCGAGATCGACATTAACGAGATCGACATTAGCGAGATCGACATTAGCGAGATCGACATTAGAAAGAAAGACATTAGCGAGATCGACATTAGCGAGATCGACATTAGCGAGATCGACATTAGCGAAATCGACATTAGCGAAATCGACATTAACAAGATCGACATTACGAGATCGACATTAACGAGATCGACAGTAACGAGATCGACATTAGCGAGATCGACATTCGCGAGATCGACATTAGCGAGATCGACATTAGCGAGATCGACATTAGCGTGATCGACATTAACGAGATCGACGTTAGCGAGATCGACGTTAACGAGATCGAAATTAGCGAGATCGACATTAGCGAAATCGACATTAACAAGATCGACATTACGAGATCGACATTAGCGAGATCGACATTAGCGAGATCGACATTAGCGAGATCGACATTCGCGAGATCGACATTCGCGAGATCGACATTAGAAAGATTGACGTTAGCGAGATCGACATTAGCGAGATCGACATTAACAAGATAGACATTAGCGAGACTGACATTAGCGAGATCGACATTAGCGAGATCGACATTAGCGAGATCGACATTAGCGAGATCGACATTAGCGAGATCGACATTAGCGAGATCGACATTAACGAGATCGACATTAGCGAGATCGACATTAGCGAGATCGACTTGAGTGAGATCGACAATAACAAGATCGACATTAACAAGATCGATATTAGCAAGATCGACATTAGCGAGATCGACATTAACAAGATCGACATTAGCGAGATCGACATTTGCGAGATCGATTTGAGTGAGATCGACATTAGCAAGATCGACATTAGCGAGATCGACTTGAGTGAGATCGACATTAACAAGATCGACATTAACAAGATCGATATTAGCAAGATCGACATTAGCGAGATCGACATTAACGAGATCGACATTAGCGAGATCGACATTTGCGAGATCGACATTTGCGAGATCGACATTTGCGAGATCGACATTTGCGAGATCGACATTAGCAAGATCGACATTAGCGAGATCGACATTAGCGAGATCGACATTAGCGAAATCGACATTAGCGAAATCGACATTAGCGAAATCGACATTAGCGAAATCGACATTAACGAGATCGACATTAGCGAGATCGACATTTGCGAGATCGACATTTGCGAGATCGACATTTGCGAGATCGACATTAACGAGATCGACATTAGCGAGATCGACATTAGCGAGATCGACATTAGAAAGAAAGACATTAGCGAGATCGACATTAGCGAGATCGACATTAGCGAGATCGACATTAGCGAAATCGACATTAGCGAAATCGACATTAACAAGATCGACATTACGAGATCGACATTAACGAGATCGACAGTAACGAGATCGACATTAGCGAGATCGACATTCGCGAGATCGACATTAGCGAGATCGACATTAGCGAGATCGACATTAGCGTGATCGACATTAACGAGATCGACGTTAGCGAGATCGACGTTAACGAGATCGAAATTAGCGAGATCGACATTAGCGAAATCGACATTAACAAGATCGACATTACGAGATCGACATTAGCGAGATCGACATTAGCGAGATCGACATTAGCGAGATCGACATTCGCGAGATCGACATTCGCGAGATCGACATTAGAAAGATTGACGTTAGCGAGATCGACATTAGCGAGATCGACATTAACAAGATAGACATTAGCGAGACTGACATTAGCGAGATCGACATTAGCGAGATCGACATTAGCGAGATCGACATTAGCGAGATCGACATTAGCGAGATCGACATTAGCGAGATCGACATTAACGAGATCGACATTAGCGAGATCGACATTAGCGAGATCGACTTGAGTGAGATCGACAATAACAAGATCGACATTAACAAGATCGATATTAGCAAGATCGACATTAGCGAGATCGACATTAACAAGATCGACATTAGCGAGATCGACATTTGCGAGATCGATTTGAGTGAGATCGACATTAGCAAGATCGACATTAGCGAGATCGACTTGAGTGAGATCGACATTAACAAGATCGACATTAACAAGATCGATATTAGCAAGATCGACATTAGCGAGATCGACATTAACGAGATCGACATTAGCGAGATCGACATTTGCGAGATCGACATTTGCGAGATCGACATTTGCGAGATCGACATTTGCGAGATCGACATTAGCAAGATCGACATTAGCAAGATCGACATTTGCGAGATCGACATTAACGAGATCGACATTTGCGAGATCGACATTAGCAAGATCGACATTAGCAAGATCGACATTAGCGAGATCGACATTAGCGAGATCGACATTAGCGAGATCGACATTAGCGAGATCGACATTAGCGAGATCGACATTAGCGAAATCGACATTAGCGAAATCGACATTAGCGAAATCGACATTAACGAGATCGACATTAGCGAGATCGACATTAGCGAGATCGACATTAGCGAGATCGACATTTGCGAGATCGACATTTGCGAGATCGACATTAGCGAGATCGACATTAGAAAGAAAGACATTAGCGAGATCGACATTAGCGAGATCGACATTAGCGAGATCGACATTAGCGAGATCGACATTAACAAGATCGACATTAACAAGATCGACATAACGAGATCGACAGTAACGAGATCGACATTAGCGAGATCGACATTAGCGAGATCGACATTCGCGAGATCGACATTCGCGAGATCGACATTCGCGAGATCGACATTAGCGAAATCGACATTAGCGAAATCGACATTAACGAGATCGACATTAGCGAGATCGACATTAGCGAGATCGACATTAGCGAGATCGACATTTGCGAGATCGACATTTGCGAGATCGACATTAGCGAGATCGACATTAGAAAGAAAGACATTAGCGAGATCGACATTAGCGAGATCGACATTAGCGAGATCGACATTAGCGAGATCGACATTAACAAGATCGACATTAACAAGATCGACATAACGAGATCGACAGTAACGAGATCGACATTAGCGAGATCGACATTAGCGAGATCGACATTCGCGAGATCGACATTCGCGAGATCGACATTAGAAAGATTGACGTTAGCGAGATCGACATTAGAAAGATTGACGTTAGCGAGATCGACATTAGCGAGATCGACATTAACAAGATAGACATTAGCGAGACTGACATTAGCGAGATCGACATTAGCGAGATCGACATTAGCGTGATCGACATTAGCGTGATCGACATTAGCGAGATCGACATTAGCGAGATCGACATTAGCGAGATCGACATTAGCGAAATCGACATTAGCGAAATCGACATTAGCGAAATCGACATTAACGAGATCGACATTAGCGAGATCGACATTAGCGAGATCGACATTAGCGAGATCGACATTTGCGAGATCGACATTTGCGAGATCGACATTAGCGAGATCGACATTAGAAAGAAAGACATTAGCGAGATCGACATTAGCGAGATCGACATTAGCGAGATCGACATTAGCGAGATCGACATTAACAAGATCGACATTAACAAGATCGACATAACGAGATCGACAGTAACGAGATCGACATTAGCGAGATCGACATTAGCGAGATCGACATTTGCGAGATCGACATTTGCGAGATCGACATTAGCAAGATCGACATTAGCGAGATCGACATTAGCGAGATCGACATTAGCGAGATCGACATTAGCGAGATCGACATTAGCGAAATCGACATTAGCGAGATCGACATTAGCGAAATCGACATTAGCGAAATCGACATTAGCGAAATCGACATTAGCGAAATCGACATTAACGAGATCGACATTAGCGAGATCGACATTAGCGAGATCGACATTTGCGAGATCGACATTTGCGAGATCGACATTTGCGAGATCGACATTAGCGAGATCGACATTTGCGAGATCGACATTAGCGAGATCGACATTAGAAAGAAAGACATTAGCGAGATCGACATTAGCGAGATCGACATTAGCGAGATCGACATTAGCGAGATCGACATTAACAAGATCGACATTAACAAGATCGACATAACGAGATCGACAGTAACGAGATCGACATTAGCGAGATCGACATTAGCGAGATCGACATTCGCGAGATCGACATTCGCGAGATCGACATTCGCGAGATCGACATTAGAAAGATTGACGTTAGCGAGATCGACATTAGAAAGATTGACGTTAGCGAGATCGACATTAGCGAGATCGACATTAGCGAGATCGACATTAGCGAGATCGACATTAACAAGATCGACATTAACAAGATCGACATAACGAGATCGACAGTAACGAGATCGACATTAGCGAGATCGACATTAGCGAGATCGACATTCGCGAGATCGACATTCGCGAGATCGACATTCGCGAGATCGACATTAGAAAGATTGACGTTAGCGAGATCGACATTAGAAAGATTGACGTTAGCGAGATCGACATTAGCGAGATCGACATTAACAAGATAGACATTAGCGAGACTGACATTAGCGAGATCGACATTAGCGAGATCGACATTAGCGTGATCGACATTAGCGTGATCGACATTAGCGAGATCGACATTAGCGAGATCGACATTAGCGAGATCGACATTAGCGAGATCGACATTAACGAGATCGACGTTAGCGAGATCGACGTTAACGAGATCGACATTAGCGAGATCGACATTAGCGAAATCGACATTAGCGAGATCGACATTAACAAGATAGACATTAGCAAGACTGACATTAGCGAGATCGACATTAGCGAGATCGACATTAGCGAGATCGACATTAGCGAGATCGACATTAGCGAGATCGACATTAGCGAGATCGACATTAACGAGATCGACGTTAGCGAGATCGACGTTAACGAGATCGACATTAGCGAGATCGACATTAGCGAAATCGACATTAGCGAGATCGACATTAGCGAGATCGACATTAGCGAGATCGACATTAGCGAGATCGACATTAACAAGATCGACATTAGCGAGATCGACATTAGCGAGATCGACTTGAGTGAGATCGACAATAACAAGATCGACATTAACAAGATCGACATTAGCGAGATCGACATTAGCGAGATCGACATTTGCGAGATCGACATTAGCGAGATCGACATTCGCGAGATCGACATTCGCGAGATCGACATTCGCGAGATCGACATTAGAAAGATTGACGTTAGCGAGATCGACATTAGAAAGATTGACGTTAGCGAGATCGACATTAGCGAGATCGACATTAACAAGATAGACATTAGCAAGACTGACATTAGCGAGATCGACATTAGCGAGATCGACATTAGCGAGATCGACATTAGCGAGATCGACATTAGCGAGATCGACATTAGCGAGATCGACATTAACGAGATCGACGTTAGCGAGATCGACGTTAACGAGATCGACATTAGCGAGATCGACATTAGCGAGATCGACATTAGCGAGATCGACATTAGCGAGATCGACATTAGCGAGATCGACATTAACAAGATCGACATTAGCGAGATCGACATTAGCGAGATCGACTTGAGTGAGATCGACAATAACAAGATCGACATTAACAAGATCGACATTAGCGAGATCGACATTAGCGAGATCGACATTTGCGAGATCGACATTTGCGAGATCGACATTTGCGAGATCGACATTAGCGAGATCGACATTTGCGAGATCGACATTTGCGAGATCGACATTAGCGAGATCGACATTAACGAGATCGACATTAACGAGATCGACATTAGCGAGATCGACATTAGCGAGATCGACATTAGCGAGATCGACATTAACGAGATCGACATTAGCGAGATCGACATTTGCGAGATCGACATTTGCGAGATCGACATTAGCGAGATTGACATTAACAAGATAGACATTAGCGAGATCGACATTAGCGAGATCGACATTTGCGAGATCGACATTAGCGAGATTGACATTAACAAGATAGACATTAGCGAGATCGACATTAGCGAGATCGACATTTGCGAGATCGACATTTGCGAGATCGACATTTGCGAGATCGACATTTGCGAGATCGACATTTGCGAGATCGACATTAGCGAGATCGACATTAACGAGATCGACATTAACGAGATCGACATTAGCGAGATCGACATTAGCGAGATCGACATTAGCGAGATCGACATTAACGAGATCGACATTAGCGAGATCGACATTTGCGAGATCGACATTTGCGAGATCGACATTAGCGAGATTGACATTAACAAGATAGACATTAGCGAGATCGACATTAGCGAGATCGACATTAGCGAGATCGACATTAGCGAGATCGACATTAGCGAGATCGACATTAACAAGATCGACATTAACGAGATCGACATTAGCGAGATCGATATTAGCGAGATCGACATTAGCGAGATCGACATTAGCGAGATCGACATAAGCGAGATCGACATTAACAAGATCGACATTAGCGAAATCGACATTAGCGAAATCGACATTAACAAGTTCGACATTAGCGAGATCGACATTAGCGAGATCGACATTAGCGAGATCGACATTAGCGAGATCGACATTTGCGAGATCGACATTAACAAGATCGACATTAACAAGATCGACATTCGCGAGATCGACATTAGAAAGAAAGACATTAGCAAGAAAGACATTAGCGAGATCGACATTAGCGAGATCGACATTAGCGAGATCGACATTAGCGAGATCGACATTAACGAGATCGACATTAACGAGATCGACATTAACAAGATCGACATTCGCGAGATCGACATTAGAAAGAAAGACATTAGCAAGAAAGACATTAGCGAGATCGACATTAGCGAGATCGACATTAGCGAGATCGACATTAACGAGATCGACATTACGAGATCGACATTACGAGATCGACATTAACGAGATCGACATTCGCGAGATTGACATTAGAAAGATTGACGTTAGCGAGATCGACATTAGCGAGATCGACATTAACGAGATAGACATTAGCGAGATCGACATTAGCGAGATCGACATTAACGAGATTGACATTAGCGAGATTGACATTAACGAGATTGACATTAACGAGATTGACATTAGCGAGATAGACATTAGCGAGATCGACATTAGCGAGATCGACATTAGCGAGATCGACATTAGCAAGATCGACATTAACGAGATCGACATTAGCGAGATCGACATTAGCGAGATCGACATTAGTGAGATCGACATTAGTGAGATCGACATTAACAAGATCGACATTAGCGAGATCGACATGAGCGAGATCGACATTAGCGAGATCGACATTAACAAGATAGACATAAGCGAGATCGACATTAGCGAGATCGACATTAACAAGATCGACATTAGCGAGATCGACATGAACGAGATCGACATTAGCGAGATCGACATTAGCGAGATCGACATTAGCGAGATCGACATTAGCGAGATCGACAACTGGTGAAGTTTCTTCCTAACTGGTGAAATTTCTGTCCTAACTGGTGAAATTTCTGTCATAATTGGTGCAATTTCTGTCCTAACTGGTGAAATTTCTGTCATAATTGGTGAAAGTTCTGTCATAACTGGTGAAATTTCTGACCTAACTGGTGAATTTTCTGTCATAATTGGTGAAATTTCTGTCATAACCGGTGAAATTGCTCTCCTAACTGGTGAAATTTCTGTCCTAATTGGTGAAATTTCTGTCCTAACTGGTGAAATTTGTCCTAACTGGTGAAATTTCTGTCCGAACTGGTGATGTTTCTGGATCAGTGGTGCTGGAAGAGCACAGCAGTTCAGGCAGCATCCGAGGAGCTTTGAAATCGACGTTTCGGGCAAAAGTCCTTCATCAGGAATAAAGGCAGTGAGCCTGAAGCGTGGAGAGATAAGCTAGGGGAGTGTGGGGTGGGGAGAAAGTAGCATAGGGTACAATGGGTGAGTGGGGGAGGGGATGAAGGTGATAGGTCAGGGAGGGAGGGTGGAGTGGATAGGTGGAAAAGGAGCTAGGCAGGTCGGACAAGTCCGGACAAGTCAAGGGGACAGTGCTGAGCTGGAAGTTTGGAACTGGGGTGAGGTGGGGGAAGGGGAAATGAGGAAACTGTTGAAGTCCAGATTGATGCCCTGGGGTTGAAGTGTTCCGAGGCGGAAGATGAGGCGTTCTTCCTCCAGGCGTCTGGTGGTGAGGGAGCGGCGGTGAAGGAGGCCCAGGACCTCCATGTCCTCGGCAGAGTGGGAGGGGGTGTTGAAATGTTGGGCCACGGGGTGGTGTGGTTGATTGGTGCGGGTGTCTCGGAGATGTTCCCTAAAGCGCTCTGCTAGGAGGCGCCCAGTCTCCCCAATGTAGAGGAGACCGCATCGGGAGCAACGGATACAATAGATGATGTTAGTGGATGTGCAGGTAAAACTTTGATGGATGTGGAAGGCTCCTTTAGGGCCTTGGATGGAGGTGAGGGAGGAGGTGTGGGCGCAGGTTTTACAGTTCCTGCGGTGGCAGGGGAAGGTGCCTGGATGGGAGGGTGGGTCGTAGGGGGGCGTGGACCTGACCAGGTAGTCACGGAGGGAACGGTCTTTGCGGAAGGTGGAGAGGGGTGGGGAGGGAAATATATCCCTGGTGGTGGGGTCTGTTTGGAGGTGGCGGAAATGTCGGCGGATGATTTGGTTTATGCGAAGGTTGGTCGGGTGGAAGGTGAGCACCAGGGGCGTTCTGTCCTTGTTACGGTTGGAGGGGTGGGGTCTGAGGGCGGAGGTGTGGGATGTGGATGAGATGCATTGGAGGGCATCTTTAACCACGTGGGAAGGGAAATTGCGGTCTCTAAAGAAGGAGGCCATCTGGTGTGTTCTGTGGTGGAACTGGTCCCCCTGGGAGCAGATATGGCGGAGGCGGAGGAATTGGGAATACGGGATGGCATTTTTGCAAGAGGTAGGATGGGAAGAGGTGTAAGCCAGGTAGCTGTGGGAGTCGGTGGGTTCGTGAAAAATGTCAGTGTCAAGTCGGTCGTTATTAATGGAGATGGAGAGGTCCAGGAAGGGGAGGGAGGTGTCAGAGATGGTCCAGGTAAATTTAAGGTCAGGGTGGAATGTGTTGGTGAAATTGATGAATTGCTCAACCTCCTCACGGGAGCACGGGGTGGCGCCAAAACATTTCTGTCCTAACTGGTGAAATTTCTGACCTAACTGATGAAATTTCTGTCCTAACTGGTGAAATTTCTGTCATAATTGGTGAAATTTCTGACCTAACTGGTGAAATTTCTGTCATAACTGGCGAAATTTCTGACCTAACTGGTGAAATTTCTGTCCTAACTGGTGAAATTTCTGTCATAACAGGCGAAATTTCTGTCATAATTGGTGAAATTTCTGACATAACTGGTGAAATATCTGTCATAACTGGCGAACTTTCTGACCTAATCGGTGAAATTTCTGTCCTAACTGGTGAAATTTCTGACCTAACTGGTGAAATTTCTGTCATAACTGGTGAAATTTCTGACCTAACCGGTGAAATTTCTGTCATAACCAGTGAAATTGCTCTCCTAACTGGTGAAATTTCTGTCATAACCGGTGAAATTTCTGACCTAACTGGTGAAATTTCTGTCCTAACTGGTGAAACTTCTGACCTAACTGGTGAAATTTCTTCCTAGCTGGTGAAATTTCAGTCCTAACTGGTGAAATTTCTGACCTAACTGGTGAAATTTCTGTCATAACTGGTGAAATATCTGACCTAACTGTTGAAGTTTCTGTCCTAACTGGTGAAATTTCTGTCATAACTGGTGAAATATCTGACCTAACTGGTGAAATTTCTGTCCTAACTGGTGAAATTTCTGTCATAACAGGCGAAATTTCTGTCATAATTGGTGAAATTTCTGACATAACTGGTGAAATATCTGTCATAACTGGCGAACTTTCTGACCTAATCGGTGAAATTTCTGTCCTAACTGGTGAAATTTCTGACCTAACTGGTGAAATTTCTGTCATAACTGGTGAAATTTCTGACCTAACCGGTGAAATTTCTGTCCTAACCGGTGAAATTTCTGTCATAACCAGTGAAATTGCTCTCCTAACTGGTGAAATTTCTGTCATAACCGGTGAAATTTCTGTCCTAACTGGTGAAATTTCTGACCTAACTGGTGAAATTTCTGTCCTAACTGGTGAAACTTCTGACCTAACTGGTGAAATTTCTTCCTAGCTGGTGAAATTTCAGTCCTAACTGGTGAAATTTCTGACCTAACTGGTGAAATTTCTGTCATAACTGGTGAAATATCTGACCTAACTGTTGAAGTTTCTGTCCTAACTGGTGAAATTTCTGTCATAACTGGTGAAATATCTGACCTAACTGGTGAAATTTCTGTCCTAACTGGTGAAATTTCTGTCCTAACTGGTGAAATATCTGACCTAACTGGTGCAATTTCTGTCCTAACTGGTGCAATTTCTGTCCTAACTGGTGCAATTTCTGTCCTAACTGGTGCAATTTCTGACCTAACTGGTGCAATTTCTGTCCTAACTGGTGCAATTTCTGTCCTAACTGGTGCAATTTCTGTCCTAACTGGTGCAATTTCTGTCCTAACTGGTGCAATTTCTGTCCTAACTGGTGCAATATCTGTCCTAACTGGTGAAATATCTGTCCTAACTGGTGCAATATCTGTCCTAACTGGTGAAATATCTGTCCTAACTGGTGAAATATCTGACCTAACTGGTGAAGTTTCTGTCATAACTGGTGCCATTTCTGTCCTAACTGGTGACATTTCTGTCATAACTGGTGAAATATCTGACCTAACTGGTGAAATTTCTGTCATAACTGGTGAAATTTCTGTCCTAACTGGTGAAATTTCTGTCATAATTGGTGAAATTTCTGTCCTAACTGGTGCAATTTCTGTCATAACTGGTGAAATATCTGACCTAACTGTTGAAATTTCTGTCCTAACTGGTGAAGTTTCTGTCATAACTGGTGAAATATCTGACCTAACTGGTGAAATTTCTGTCCTAACTGGTGAAATATCTGTCATAATTGATGAAATTTCTGTCCTAACTGGTGAAATTTCTGTCATAACTGGCGAAATATCTGACCTCACTGGTGAAATTTCTGTCCTAACTGGTGAATTTTGTCATAATTGGTGAAATGTCTGTCATAACCGGTGAAATTGCTCTCCTAACTGGTGAAATTGCTCTCCTAACTGGTGAAATTTCTGTCATAACCGGTGAAATTTCTGACCTAACTGGTGAAATTTCTGTCCTAACTGGTGAAACTTCTGACCTAACTGGTGAAATTTCTTCCTAGCTGGTGAAATTTCAGTCCTAACTGGTGAAATTTCTGACCTAACTGGTGAAATTTCTGTCATAACTGGTGAAATATCTGACCTAACTGTTGAAGTTTCTGTCCTAACTGGTGAAATTTCTGTCATAACTGGTGAAATATCTGACCTAACTGGTGAAATTTCTGTCCTAACTGGTGAAATTTCTGTCATAACAGGCGAAATTTCTGTCATAATTGGTGAAATTTCTGACATAACTGGTGAAATATCTGTCATAACTGGCGAACTTTCTGACCTAATCGGTGAAATTTCTGTCCTAACTGGTGAAATTTCTGACCTAACTGGTGAAATTTCTGTCATAACTGGTGAAATTTCTGACCTAACCGGTGAAATTTCTGTCCTAACCGGTGAAATTTCTGTCATAACCAGTGAAATTGCTCTCCTAACTGGTGAAATTTCTGTCATAACCGGTGAAATTTCTGTCCTAACTGGTGAAATTTCTGACCTAACTGGTGAAATTTCTGTCCTAACTGGTGAAACTTCTGACCTAACTGGTGAAATTTCTTCCTAGCTGGTGAAATTTCAGTCCTAACTGGTGAAATTTCTGACCTAACTGGTGAAATTTCTGTCATAACTGGTGAAATATCTGACCTAACTGTTGAAGTTTCTGTCCTAACTGGTGAAATTTCTGTCATAACTGGTGAAATATCTGACCTAACTGGTGAAATTTCTGTCCTAACTGGTGAAATTTCTGTCCTAACTGGTGAAATATCTGACCTAACTGGTGCAATTTCTGTCCTAACTGGTGCAATTTCTGTCCTAACTGGTGCAATTTCTGTCCTAACTGGTGCAATTTCTGACCTAACTGGTGCAATTTCTGTCCTAACTGGTGCAATTTCTGTCCTAACTGGTGCAATTTCTGTCCTAACTGGTGCAATTTCTGTCCTAACTGGTGCAATTTCTGTCCTAACTGGTGCAATATCTGTCCTAACTGGTGAAATATCTGTCCTAACTGGTGCAATATCTGTCCTAACTGGTGAAATATCTGTCCTAACTGGTGAAATATCTGACCTAACTGGTGAAGTTTCTGTCATAACTGGTGCCATTTCTGTCCTAACTGGTGACATTTCTGTCATAACTGGTGAAATATCTGACCTAACTGGTGAAATTTCTGTCATAACTGGTGAAATTTCTGTCCTAACTGGTGAAATTTCTGTCATAATTGGTGAAATTTCTGTCCTAACTGGTGCAATTTCTGTCATAACTGGTGAAATATCTGACCTAACTGTTGAAATTTCTGTCCTAACTGGTGAAGTTTCTGTCATAACTGGTGAAATATCTGACCTAACTGGTGAAATTTCTGTCCTAACTGGTGAAATATCTGTCATAATTGATGAAATTTCTGTCCTAACTGGTGAAATTTCTGTCATAACTGGCGAAATATCTGACCTCACTGGTGAAATTTCTGTCCTAACTGGTGAATTTTGTCATAATTGGTGAAATGTCTGTCATAACCGGTGAAATTGCTCTCCTAACTGGTGAAATTTCTGTCCTAACTGGTGAAATTTCTGTCATAACTGGTGAAATATCTGACCTAACTGGTGAAATTTCTGTCCTAACTGGTGAAATTTCTGTCCTAACTGGTGACTTTTGTCATAATTGGTGAAATTTCTGTCATAACCGGTGAAATTGCTCTCCTAACTGGTGAAATTTCTGTCCTAACTGGTGAAATTTCTGACCTAACTGGTGAAATTTCTGACCTAACTGGTGAAATTTCTGACCTAACCGGTGAAATTGTAAAGAGGTTGTATTTCTCTGTCAGCCTTACCAAGGTGGGCACCGTTTGTACTGATCATATTGATCCTTGCCACAGTGCCCGTATTCATCGCCTTTCCCATTTAGATTATCATAACAAACGTCTTCAGCAGATTCTGCACCTGGCAGAGAAAGAGTGAGAGATGTCGGAGATTTGACACAATAGCAATAGGCTATTCAGCCTTGTAAAGATGTTTCTTACACCAATGAGAAATTTCTCCTATCTATTCTGTCCCAAACTCTTCAGGTTTTACAGGAACACCATTCCAAATGAAGAAGCCATCTTTTAAGTGACCTCTCAGCATTCCAATGTTTCCAATTGTCTCCATCCCTGGACTTGCTCAGCCCTGGAAATATGCTGAGAAAGCATGTCTGCTTCCTACCCAACTGATCCACATCTTTCCACAGTTCTGGTGACTAGACCTCGACACATATCTCCCATTGAGGCTGAACCATGGTTTTACACAAACTTATTTAACGTCCTTGTGTTTATCCTCTGCTCGTATTTGTAAAGCATCAGGTTACGAAGTCATGTCTGTTTTGGGAAGCGACAACACAGGATTTCAGTGAGGGAAATGACCACAAGAGACCGAGGTACAGAGGGAAATAGGGATTTAAACAAAGAGCTAGGAGGGCTAAATGGGACCAGAAACTGACCTTGGCAAATAGGATTCAGGAAAATGCAAAGGAATTATAGATACATACATATATATATATATATATATATATATACTGAGCAAGAGGGTAACTAGGGAAGGGTAGGTCTCAAACGAGGGGATTGATGCATGAAAGTAGAGGATGTGAGTGAGGTCGTTAATGAATACTTAGAGTCATACAGCACAGAAAATGGCCCTTCAGACCAACTCATGAATGCTGACAGGGTTTCCCAAACTAAACTGGTCTGATTTGCCTGTGTTTGGCCCATATCCCTCTAAACTCTGTCTATCCATGTATGTGCCCACCCACATGTTGTTTAAATGTTGGAACTGTATCTGCCTCTGTCCACCTCCTCTGGCATCTCATTCCACATACGTACTACCCTCTGTGCACAAAAGTTACTCCTTAAGTCCTGTTTCAACCTTTCCCCTTAAACCTATGCTGTCCAGTTCTGGACTGCCCCAGCCCTGGGAACAGAGCTTGTCTAGTTATCTTATCCATGATTTTATAAACCTCGAAAAGGTCATCCCTCAGCCTCTGACGCCCCTGGGGGGAATGATCACAGCCTATCCAGCATCTTGCCATTGTTAAAACCTCCCATCTTGGTAAGACCCTTATAAATCTTTTTTACCCCCTGTTCCAGATGCAGGGCATCCTGAAAGGGGAGGGTGAGGAGTTGGAAGTTGTGGTACATGTTGGTCCCAATGATATGGGCAAAGTTAGGAATTCAGGAAACTAGGCAGTCCGTTAAGGAGCAAGACTTCAGTGGTTGTAATCTCTGGATTACTCCTGGTGCCTGGTCGAAGCGAGGGTAGAATTAGGAAAATGGGACAGATGGATGTGAAGGGAAGAAGCTGGTGCAGGGGGCAGGGTTTCAGGTTCCTGGATCATTGGGATCTCCTTCAGGACAGGGGTGTCCTGTACAACAGGGACAGCTTGCATCTAAACTGGAGGGAACTGAGATCCTCACAGGAAGCTTGGCTAGTGCTACTTGAGTGGGTTGAAACGAGAGTGGCAGGGAGCTGGGAACCAGACAGCAGCTCAGCTCCTGGAGGAATTGAGGGGATGGAAGATGTTAGGACCCATCAGTCTGAAATGGAAGTCAAAGAGTGTGATGCTGGCAAAGCACAGCCAGTCAGGCAGCATTCAAGGAGCAGGAGAGTCGATGTTTTGGCCATAAGTGGTTCATCAGGAATACGGCTGTGAGCCTGGGGGCTGAGAGATAAATGGAAGGGGGGTGGGGCTGGGGGGAAGGTAGCTGGGAATGCGATCAGTAGATGGAGGTGAGGGGGGAAAGGTGATAGGTCGGGGGGGCAGAGCTGAGAGGTGAGAAGGAAGGTGGACAGGGAGGACTATTCAAGAGGGTGGTGCTGTGTTGGAGCATTGGGACTGGGACAAAGTGGTTGGAGGGGAAATGAGGAAACTGGTGAAACCCACATTGATCCCTTGTGGTTGGAGAGTCCTGAGGTGTTCTTCCTCCAGATGTTGGATGGTACCGAAGCAACGATGGAGGAGGCCCAGGACCTGCATGTCCTTGGCAGAGTGGGAGAGGGAGTTGAAGGGTTCAACCATGGGGCAGTGGGATTGGTTGATGTGGTTGTCCCAGAGATGTTCTCTGAAACAATCTGCAAATTGGAGTCCTGTCTCCCTGATGCAGTGGAGACCACACCAGGTATAACAGATACAAGAGAGGACATTCGTGGAGGTAAAGGTAAATTTCTGATGGATGTGGAAGGAACCCTAGGGGCCCTGGATGGAGGTGAGGGAGGGGGTGTGGGCGCAGGTTTAGCAATTCCTGCGGTGGCAGGGGAAGGTGCCAGGAGGGGAGGGTGAGCTGGTGAAGGGGGCATGGACCCAACAAGAGAGATGTGGAGGGAATGGTTTCTGCAAAATGCAGGTAGGGGTGAGGAGGGAAATATATCCCTGGCGGTGGGTCTGACTGTAGGTGGCGGAAATGGTGGAGGGTTGTGTAATGTATCTGGAGGTTGGTGGGGTGGTAGGTGAGAACCAGGAGGGTTCGAGCAGTGGGTTTCAAGGATGGAGGTGCGGGACATGGAGGAGATGCACTCGAGGGCATCATCAACCACGTAGGAGTCTGGAAGGAAAGACTGGCAGAGACAGGTCAATGAACATGATGGGACTAATGGGCTGAAGTGGGTTTGTTTCAACATAGGGAAGGCAAATGAACTTGGAGCAGAGATCAGGACATGGAGCTTGGTTGAGAGAGAGACAGGGTTTTGTTGTTTTAGGAGAGCTAGAGAGGAAGGTTAAAGAGGTGCCTCACTGATCAGGGAGAATGTTCCAGCTGCACTCAGACAGGACATACAGGAGGGCTCGCCTCCTGAGACAATATGGGGAGCGCTCCAAATGAATCCCAATCGGAAGGGATTCTACTATCGGCCCCCAGTAGTCACCAAGACATTGAGGAACAAGTATGTGGGCAGATTATGGAAAGATGCAAGAACAATAGCTTTGTTATACGGGGTAACTTTAACTTGCCCAATACTGACTGGGTCTTCCTCAGACCAAGAGGTTTAGATGGAGCAGAATTCATTGAATGCATCCAGGAGGGTTTCTTGAAACAGTAAGTGGATAGCCCGTCGAGAGG